>NW_018744776.1:0-23885 GCF_001683475.1 Chenopodium quinoa
CGGGCTCACCTAAACACCGCCTACCCAACCCCGCCTCGGTGGTCGAGGTCATCCCTAACCTAGTCATCATCACATACAAGCTCACTCTCGCGCAACTAGCATGCAACACAAAATAGGGTCTTAGAGGTGATCAATCTCTAATTCCTAACAACTAAAACCTGGGTTGGAATCAATTGCAAAACTTCTCAATCTACCCAATCTTGCACCACATATCATTCATTTCATCATTAGTTCATCATTTCCCCCCCCCTAGCTAGAAACCTAGCCTAGAGAAGGAAGGGTCATACCAAAGCACACAAGAACATTAACAAAAGCAAAAACTAAGTTTAATGAGAGAAACATGGCTAAAACCAGAAAATAGGATGATTAAACTTTACTAAAGAAGTTAACTTTGAAGAGAATATGTTAAGTCTACTTGTAATCTATTCTAAATAGCATGAAATCTAAGCAAATAAGGATAATATTATACTAATAGCAAGAAAATAAAGGATCAAAACCAGAAATTGCAAGTTTAAACAAGGAGGCAACTAAGATATTAAACTATTCTATTGACTTGAAATAACAACTAAAGATAAGCTAAAACTAATTAAAATAGATAAATAAAGCAATAAATAAAGAGTAGGGATAGAAAATAATACCAAAAGATTTAATCTTGGATTGAAAATGAAAAGAGAGTAACAAAGAGTAGTGTTTTAGATCTAATGAGGAACTAAACCCTAACTAATCTAAAGTGCAAAAAGAAAGAAAAAAAACAATAAGCTGAAATCTGATTTTCTAATATTTCTCTCTCTACATACCTCTCCCTCCCAAATTACAAGGAAGAGAGGTATTTATACCCTCCTCTAAAAACCTAACCCAAATCAAGGCCCAAAATTTTAGGCATCACGTGCAGAGTTAAAATAATTAGAGCCGTCGGCCTACGCGTGTAGCAGAGTTCAAATCGGTCAGGGGAACACGGAGCGCCCGCTCTAAGGCCAGAGCGCCCGCTCTGAAGTCTCGCAGAAAATGCTCTTGATTATTCTGGGAGCTAGAGCGCCCGCTTCAACATTAGAGCGCCCGCTCTGAGGGTTGGGTACTTGGTTTTTTCTGCAGCAAGGAATACAGAGCGCCCGCTCCATATCTAGAGCGCCCGCTCTGAACTCTTCTTTCCTTCATATTTTGGGCTCTAATGCTCCAATCCCTTTTGACTCCAAAGCATGCCTAATCCTTGCATCCAATCCTTGCTTTCTTAGCCACGGGAGGACCTGTAAGATGGAAAACACAAATCATAGGAAAGGTTCTAATAGGAGCAAATTGAAATGGGTTAAAGGAGAGGGAATAAAACCTTAGGAAATGAGCCAAAAATGACTCAAAACCACTCCAAGTAACAAATATGCTCAATTAATAACAAAAACTAAGCTAAAATAGAGGAAAAAGGCAAACAAAGGGCTCAATCGGGGAAGAAACGAAGTAGAAAAGTGGGCCAAATGGCCACTGATCCAAATTCCCCCCAAACTAAGTCCTTTGCTCGTCCTCGAGCGAAGTAAAATAAGCAAACAAAATAACCAAAAGCATAAGTCTATACACTAACTCACTTTCGTAGGAATCACGGTCGTTGTTAGCGTAAACGGCAAGCCATTTAAACCCCCAAGTCACTTAGGAGGACGAGTATGCTCTCGTGAGGGTTTTCGAGAGAGATTAACCCACAACTTCGCACTAAATCAAGGCAAGGTTTTTAGAGACAAATAGAAAATAGAAAAATAGAAAAAATAAAAAGGGAAAGAAACACAAACATGAATGGTTGAACTTTCACTACAATGCAATCACAAGGATGCGCAAGCTTCTTGACAAGATAGGTGGACAAGCTAGCTAATGCTCCTGGTTGAAGGCCACATAGCTCATGCTCAAAAAGCTTGGACTATAAAGATCCTATCCTCCAATTGTCCCTCACCAAGGCAACCTTCCTCATCTCGATCATGTACACTAGGCGGCTAGTCGTCTCGAATTCCACAAGAGAATTAGGAGAACAACAAGGAGGTGGGCAAGGTAGGATTGCCCTAACTTAGTAAATGCAAATCCAATCTAAAAGCTCGGACCCATGACTCTCTCCACCGACATTGACTCAATCACTCAAGGTCCAAAGGGCTTTTAAGGTGCATTGAAATGGCTTGGGGTAAGGGTTAAAAAAAAAAAAAAATTCTGGCTGGTGGTGTAAGCTCCTAAGAGTGAAACATTAATGAATCGAGCAAAACCAAGGCCAACTAACCTTAGTTGGTGGGTATTATACCCCCCAACTAACTCTAAACTATATACAAGATCGATGCCTTACTTATGCATTCTTATTCCAACTTTTTTTTTTTTTTTTTTTTTTTTTTTTTTTTTTTTATACCAAAAGATTTAATTGGGGAAACAAACACGTCCCTTGCAATTTACATTTATAGACATCCACTATGCCAAACTTTTAACTTAGATACAAAGCCAAGCTCGAGTTTCACTCATTTCTATAAAGGTGAAAATAAAATTAGGTTCGTAAGGCTTGTAATGCGGGTAGACAAAAAGTGGAAGGCTCAAGGGGGTACGCAAAAGGTGAATGTAAACCCAAAAACCTGAAATTTGAAAGTAAAGGTGTCCTAGGAAATAAAAAAAAAAGGATCTAAAAAGAACGAAAAAATTATGCCCTTATCCCGAAATGAATGCCTTTATCATCCTATGAGTCGATTCGGTCGCGGTCTCAAGAGTCAAATGGAGCGAGTTTTAGATCAAGTAGCCAAACACTAAGTCTCCAAATTTCTAGCCACCTAGCTTTCATTCACAAGATGAGCTACGCCCAACAACCACAAACCGAGGACAAAAGGGATCAAGGCCTAAATAGCCCAAGATATGTCCAATAGGAGTCATTTGAGCAATGAAGCTATGTGATTTTCAACCAAAACATTAAAGACCTTGTAAACCTATCAAACCAAGGAACCAACTCATATATGTTCATACATTGTAGCTACTAATTCAGCCAAACACAAAACAAAGTTTTAACACTTGCCTTGGATAACACTAAGAGAAAGAAAAAGAAAAAGAAAACATTGAAGAGCAACAAGAGAAGTAGGACTTCGTTTGGAATAAATTCCATAAGTGGGGGCGGTTAGAAGGTACGTGAATTGAATGCACGTCCTCCTAGGCATAATGCCGGGCGCCTCTCACGAGGTGTGAACCTCGCCCCGTTGCTACTCTTCAACAAAAATAGAAAGGAAGGGATAGAAGGATAGAAGAGGAACTCAAGAATGAAAGCATCAATTCACACAATTCTCAGTACACAATTCCAAGTATGCAAACATCCATGAATCAATCAACTTAATCCTAACTCCGCTCCTAGGAACTAAGCAAGATAAAATAAATAGAAGAGAGTTTGGAAAGATCTCACCGGAGCCATGCCAATCCAAAACATAAAAAGAATGATGGGTTCCAAGTCAACCAACCTTGGCTCCTTCCAAAAGTAGTATACAACCTGCCAAAAAGTGAGAAATACCAGAACTCCAAAGCAAAAAGATTAGAAAACAAAATAAAGAAGAAAAAGGAAAAGTGATCATGTATAATACAAACCAACAGATACAAGCCAACAGATTATTAAGCACAAGCAAGCATAGGAAAGGCTGCTCATCCCCAAAATGATCTTTTCATTTGCCCCTAGATATGAAAATGCTAAGGCACCCCCCAACTAAAACCAGGCACCGTCTCGGTGCGATAAAACATGTAATAGTCAAGGTTGGGGGGGGGGTCAAAAGAAATGATCATCTATTCCTCAGAGTCTTCCTCTTCCTCTCCCTCTACAACTACAGGGGCGCCCAATCATAATCAACATCGCATGGCGGCCCATATGGCTCCCACCCACCGTAATAACCGGGGGGAAAGTCGTCGCCCTGATAAGGATAGGCGGGATCACCGAGGTAATCACACCCACCTGGGCGCTGGTAGTTGTAGGGGGGAAGGAGTGGGGAGGGTCATGCAGGGTACCGGGGCCTTGCCAATAGGGGTATTGGCCGCCGGTACGAGGAATGGGGTTCCCATTGTCATCTACCTGAGGGGGCTCCCAATTCGGGACAGGCCCGTGCTGCGGAGGGTAGTAGGGGTAGTTGACACATGGGCTAAAATGTCCCTGGTCCACATGGTAATCATAAATATGGTTTTGATAAATATCAAAAGTGGGACCAGGAGACTGAGCAGGGGCCTCCTCTTTTCCCTAGGCCGGGCTTGAGCAAGGTTCCTAACCTCCAGAGTGAGGCTAGCGAAAGCTTGCTCAATATTAAATGCAGAAGAGGAAGAGGGCTCACCTCCCCCGAGAACTGGGGGGGGCTGCTGAAGATGCTGCTGTGCCTGAGAAATAAATTGTTGAAATTGCTCTTGTTGCTGCTGCTGAAACTGTTGCTGCTGTTGCTCTTGATGTTGCTGGAATTGTTGTTGTTGCCGCCTCGCTTGCCTGATTTCATTTCTATGATCAATCTCGGGCTGGGAGAGGTCATTCTCGTGAATTTGCTCCATAGGGACTTGCCATGGTAACTCAGTTCCCGGGGGCGGATTCATCATGAACGGACATGGCATGTAGCACCAAGGGACGTCTCGGATCCGCCAAATGAAGGCCTTACCCGTGACTCCCGTGGAATCCGAAATGAATTGCATTCTTTTCATCTTCTCTATGTTCAATTCGGCTGCCATGTTCAAGCTCTCCATCTGCTGCAGCTGGGTCTTGTATCTGTACTTGAAGGCGATATACGTGACCATCCCTCCCATAAAGATAGGACCAGTCAAGAGGGGGGAGTCCCTTATTGCCTTACATCTCTTGGCAAACAGATACCCTAGATTGATCTTGTGCTCCGGGGTGGCAGGTGGGTAAAGAAGCGCACCCTCGGTAGCTCTCCAAAGAAGATATAACTCTTGATCGCTCATTTTACCTAGATCTTTTCTGGAGAAGAAAATATATGCAAGCATCCGGTGAAAGTACCGTAAGGCGGCATGGTGGATCTCTGAGGCCTTGGAGGAGTTTGATTGGAATTCTCTAGCCCCACTCGTGATTCGGGCCCAAAATTCTTGCGGACTGTACCCCTCTATATAACCTTGACCGTCAAGTCCGGAGGTATCCAAGATTCGAGCATTTGGGTCCCAACCAAATAGTTCATTGAAAGCACGGAGGGTAATGTGGCGGCCTTTGTTGAACAACCGGAATTTTACTTTGAATGCATCAATGCCTTCCATACCCTCTTCTTGATTTAACTCGAAGCTAGCAAGAAACTCCAATGTTAGGGGGCGGTAAGTTAGAGGCGGTTGGGTGGGGTAGTAGTAGGAAGTATCTGCGGTGATGTAATCATTTGGCAATCTACAATCCAAGAACGCATCAAACCCCAGATTCACTGCAAGCTCCCTAACCTTCTCGTCTATTCCAATCATATAACAGTCGTGTTGGGAATAGAAGAGAGTTGGATTAATTGCCCTCCTATCCAATGCGGCCAATTTGGTCCTTTGGGCCGCATGTGGCAGGGTAATGTTGAATTGAGTGGGTTGAGCATGCCCACCACTACTACCGGCACCACTACTTTCTCCTACATTACCACTCCTTGGTTCGGCTCTTTGCCTCTTTGAACCACCAGCCATTTCTTACAACAACAATATAGAAATTTTCCAAAGCAACACACCACAACAACCCAACAATTTCCAACAATTCTACACAATGACCACAAAAACAAAACTCTTCAAAACTTTGCACAACCACCAATTCTAAAACCAAACTTTTTACAAACCAAAACCTAGCAAAAATCCACAATAATTTTCCCTTGCCAAAGCACCACAACAAACAACACACTACAATTCACAACAAATTTTCACCACATAAAACACAAAACCCATTCATTCACCATCAATTCTCCAATTAAGCCAACCTTAATAAGCAAATATCCAAAGAAATAGGGAGAATTAACTTAGTAAGAGTAGGATTATACCAACAATTGGAGACAAATTAGCCTAGAGTTGAAATTGAAGAAGAACCTGACTTGGCCCGACGCGAACCCGGTAGAACCCGCTTCAATTCTTGATGAAATCCGGACTAGGTGCTGAATTCTTGATGGAGATGTATGATTTTTGGAGATAGGGGATGAATAATTTGTGAATTTTAGAGGAATTCGTAGTTGGAAGGTGGAGATTTGGAGGAGATGAAGGTTTGGTTATGGAGGAAGAAGTTGAGGGAGTTTGAGGTGAGAGAAGGGATAGGGATAGGGAGTTTGAGGTGAGAATTTGGGTGCTCAAAATTAAAAGGGGATAAAACGCAAAGTCTGAAATGAGGGTCGGAGCGGGCGCTCTAAGGGTAGAGCGGCCGCTCTAACATTTCGCTGAAAAATCAGGTTTCTGGGTTGAAAATCAAAGCGCCCGCTCTAAGACCAGGGCGCCCGCTCTAAAGCTGCGCAATTTTCCCACACTTAGTCAATTTTTCACCCAAAACTCAGAGCTCCCGCTCTCTGTCCAGAGCGCCCGCTCTAGCTTCTCGGATTTTAGCACCAAAAATGTAGAATTTCTGAGGGACCTTCAAAACGCCCGCTCTACACCCAGAGCGCTCGCTCTAAATTCTCGAAATTTTCCTTCCTTAGCCCCCTTAAAATCAGAGCGCCCGCTCTACACACAGAGCGCCCGCTCTAAATTCTCGGATTTTGGCCTCAAGTATTCTGAATAATTCCCAATGATGCAGAGCGCCCGCCCTCTGTTTAGAGCGCCCGCTCTAGACTGTCGGATTTTTGGCTTTAAAAGCATTATTTCCCAAACCTGCAAACACTCAAATATCACTCAAACCAAAATCGTTAGTACTTCTATAGGATGCGACCTAAGTACCCGACTCAACCATTGATTGGTTGAGCCAAGAGGTCGTGCCCTTCGGTTTATAGCATTTTGGCTAACGATAACCAACATAAACCATCCCCTCTTTGGGGAAAAATCCTCCGGATTTTTGCAAAGTACTTAAAACAAAAAGTAACTAAAGAGATAGTTCAAAGACAAATATTCACAATATACTACAAAGCATGCTAGTTTAACGTCCCTAGCTTGACGTTATGTCACGAGCAATAAAGCTAAGGGGGAGGAACGGTGTGGACCGTCCCAAGCATTAGGCAACCGATCTTTCCAATATCTCCTTCATTATAGTATCTTTTGATCCGTTGCCCATTCACCATGAACCGGCTCCCATATTCATGATTTTCCAATTCGAACGAGCCATAGGGGGTTACTTTGGTGATTGTAAACGGCCCCACCCATTTGGACTTGAGCTTCCCGGGAAAGAGTCGGAGACGTGAGTTGAAGAGAAGAACCTTGTTACCCACCTCGAAGTCACGATCTTGAATCCTTTTGTCGTGCCACCTCTTGGTTTGTTCTTTGTAGAGTCTAGAGCTCTCATAAGCATCATACCTCAACTCTTCCAACTCGTTGAGCTTGAGTAACCTCTTTTCTCCGGCCAAGTGAAGGTCCATGTTGAGTTCCTTTACAGCCCACCATGCCTTGTACTCCAATTCCACCGGAAGGTGGCATCCCTTACCATAGACAAGTCGATATGGCGTGGTGCCAATCGGTGTCTTGTAAGCGGTCCGTAAGGCCCATAGTACATCATCCAGTCTTAGGGACCAATCTTTTCTAGACTTGTTGACCATCCTCTCGAGCAAACTCTTAATTTCTCTGTTGGACACCTCCACTTGCCCTTGGGTTTGTGGATGGTAAGGGAGTCCAACCTTATGATGTACCCCATATTTCTTCAAAAGTGCTTCGAGTTGTTTCTTGGCGAAATGAGATCCGCCATCACTAATTAGGCACCGTGGCACCTCAAATCTAGGAAAGATGATCTTCTTGAGCAACTTCAACACTACCTTGTGGTCATTTGTGGGTGATGGTATCGCTTCCACCCATTTAGTCACATAATCCACAGCCACAAGGATATACAAATTCCCACATGAGGAGACAAACGGACCCATGAAGTCCACTCCCCATACATCAAATGGCTCAACTTCTAAGATTGATTGTTGCGGCATTTCATTTCTCTTTGTGATTCCTCCCATCCTTTGGCATCGGTCACATCGAAGGATGAACTTGTGAACATCTTTGCGCATAGTTGGCCACCAAAGCTTGCAACCTAGGATCCTTGCCACGGTCTTGTTGACACCTCCATGACCTCCACAAGGTAGTGAATGACAATGTTCCATAATACCTTCCATCTCATGATTTGCCACACATTTCCGGAACAAACCGTCACTACACTTCTTGTACAAGCTTGGATCATCCCAAAAATACCTCTTAACTTCCTTGAAGAACCTCTTCCTTTGTCGAGCATCATAGTCATGAGGTACCACCCCGCTTGCTAAATAATTTGCAATATCAGCGAACCAAGGGATGGTGTTGGTAACGATCGCCATAAGAGAGTCATCTCGAAGCTCATCATCGATGGGATCCTCTTTGTCAAGGTAAGAAGGGTGGTCTAACGGCAACCTTGAGAGGTGGTCAGCCACCAGGTTCTCACTTCCTTTCTTATCCCGTATTTCAATGTCAAATTCTTGTAAGAGAAGGACCCATCGGATTAGACGCGGCTTAGCATCCTTTTTGCTCATTAAATACTTCACCGCGGAGTGATCGGTGTAGACAATGGCCTTGTTGCACACCAAATAGGGTCTAAACTTGTCAAAAGCGAAGACCACCGCCAACATTTCCTTCTCCGTGGTGGTGTAATTCTTTTGTGCCGTATCTAAAGTCCGGCTTGCATAAGAGATCACATTCAATTTCTTTTCTTTCCTTTGCCCAAGGACTGCTCCAACTGCATTATCACTCGCGTCACACATTAGTTCAAACGGGAGTTCCCGATAACACTCCTATATTTTTTTAAAATCTCAATTAATTTTTGCAATGAGGTGTCATCGAGGTTAGCATTGACAATAATAGGATGTAAGCAATCATCATCCAAATAAGCATATTTGAGAGAAGGAGGGAGGGGTTTTAGTTCTACCTTGGGAGGAGGCGTGGAACTCTCCTCCTTAGACTCACTTTGGATCGATGGGAGCTCATCCACGGCTCCTTGAGTCTCGGGATGAGTTTCACCTTCAAGGCTTTCAACCTCCAAGGCACACAAAGATTCTCCTTCACCCACCTCCTCACATGGGAGGTCTTCATCACCCTTGTCTTTAATTACCTCATGAGACTTCACCAATTCATCAAGTTCGGAGTCCACCAAGTCCACCCGCCAAATCTTCTCTACCATAGGTTGCTTCAAAGTCTTTGAGAATTCAAACTTGTACTTCTCATTGGCCACCTCACATGTAATGGTATTATCTTTGCAATTGACTACCGCTCCCATGGTCTTGAGTGCCTCTCTTCCAAGGATAAGAGGAGTATGAGGGTCCTCCTCCATATCCATCACCACAAAATCGCAAGGCACTAACAAATTCCCAATCTTGATAGGAACGTCTTCTAACTCACCGCATGGGAATTTTGTGGACCGGTCGGCTAATTGAATCACCTTTCTTGAAGGTATCATCTCGAACTTGAGCTTCTTTGCAATGGATAGTGGCATGAGGCTCACACTTGCCCCAAGATCGGCTAGTGCACCCGTGGTCTCCATATCACCAATCTTGACCGGAAGAGTGAAGCTTCCCGGATCACATTGCTTGGTAGGCAAGGTTCTTTGCACTAGGGCACTAACTTGATGAGGAAGAGTGATACACTCATCACTTAGCTTCTTTTTGTTGGAGAGGAGTTCCTTGAGGAATTTTGCATAGGGTGGCATTTGAGTCATGGCTTCAAGGAATGGAATGTTGATGTGAAGTGACTTGAGCATAGCCATAAACTTGTTGTACTTGTCATTCAATCTCCTCTCAACAATCCTCTCGGGATAAGGCGGTGGTGGTTCAAACCTTGATGGTTGATAAGATGTTGATGGTTGCTTATCTTTCCCAACTTCCTTGCTCTTTTCACTACCTTCACCCTTCTTCTTCTCAATGCTTCCTTCAACACTATTGTCAATTATTTGACCTTGGCTATCTCCATTGACCTCTTCAACCACTTGCTCTTCACCCTCCTTGTTGTGCTCCGAT
This sequence comes from Chenopodium quinoa, assembly GCF_001683475.1. Taxonomy (NCBI): domain Eukaryota; kingdom Viridiplantae; phylum Streptophyta; class Magnoliopsida; order Caryophyllales; family Amaranthaceae; genus Chenopodium; species Chenopodium quinoa. Next base: position 10,074 of record NW_018744776.1, read on the forward strand.
TGATCACTCCTAGGCCCCTCATAAGACTTTCCGGACCTAAGAGAGATAGCTTTGATATGATGGGTGGTAGCCGGGTTGGTAGTAGGTTGGCCCGGGAGCTTCTCATTGGCTAGATTGGTCACCCTCTCGGCGAGTTGAGCCACTTGATTATCCATCATCTTTTGATGTGCGGTGACCTCTTGATGCCTTTGATCCGCTTTTCGCTCACTATTGGTTATTCTTTGATCCATGGCGGATAGGCTTGATTGGATTCTATTGAGAGTTTCTATGAGCATTTGTTGATTAGGATCATTTTGCATGGAAGGGTTGGGTTGGAAATTCTGAAATTGGTTGGGTGGTCCTTGCTTGAATGGTGCTCTAGGGTGATTTCTAGCATTTGGATTTGGAAAGGGAGCCATTTGACCCGTGTTGTGGCTTGGGCCACTTGCATCTTGAAATCTATTACCATAATTGGCATTGGGGGCTCTCCAATTATCACGTTGATTGTTCATGTACCCCATTGCCGCTACATGTTCGGGGTCTCGACCACCACAATATGATATATCATGGTTGGTACCCCCACAATTCTCACAAGAGAAAGAGTGTACTTGATTGGTGGAGGAAGATGAAGACCCTTGGCTATTTCCCAGCTTCTTGTCAATGACTTGTTCCATAAGAGCCTTGAGTGAACCTTGATCAAGCTCGAATTTGCCCGAAGCTCTCTCTTCACCTCTTCTTCTTCCACCACTCGTAGAATAGTACCTCACAACTTCCTCTATGGTGTCCTCCAATTGAGCTTGAGGCACCTTGCTAATATGTCCACCACATCCGGAATTCAAATTTTGCTTGGGTATGTCGTCAAGACCATCATAGAAGAACTTGATGAGAAGTTGCTTGTCAAACTCATGGTGTGGGCAAGCTCTCACATACTCTTTAAACCGGTCCCAAGCTTCCCCCAAAGATTCATACCTTTCTTGCCTAAATGATGAAATTTTCCGCCTCAATTCGGTTGATTTGTCTTCGGGAATGAACTTGTTCAAGAAAGCTTTGGCCGTGTCTCTCCATGTGGCCAACGAGCCGGGCTTTAGGTTTTTGAGCCACCTATAAGCCTTGCCTGTGAGCGAATACCGAAAAAGGTGCATCCGGATGTATTCTTGAGTGACTTGGTTGGTTTGGATTAAAGAACATGTCTCGAGAAATTTGTCCAAATGCTCTATCGGATCTTCATGAGCTGCTCCAGAAAATTGATCTCCACGCACCATTTGAGTGTAGTGCGGGTGGATAGTGAAATTTGTTTCCGTTGTAGGAAGTAGAATCCCACATTGCAATTCATGACTACCCGGATTACCAAAATCACCAAAAAGAGCGCCATTGGCATCCCCCATGTCTGAAGAAATATCACTAGAAGAATCAAAGAATTCCTCCTCCTCACCCGTTTGTTCAACAAATAGTCTCCTCACTCGCCTTAGAGTGCGGTCAATGTCGAGATCGAGGTCGTGAGTAGGTGGTCCCTGTGATCTTCTAAGCATTCAACACAGCTAAGCAGACAATTAGCGAATGACAACAACGGAGAAATAAATGAAAAATAGAAGGATAGAAGTAGAAAACAATTGAAAAACAAGATAACTAAGCAATAAACAATGTTGCCAGTCCCCGGCAACGGCGCCAAAACTTGATCGGCCCCCTAGGTGTCGTTAGTTCCTAAAGGTCGAGTCAAGAATAAAAAGAAAACCCACGTCCTAAACTAACCAAAGGTAGCATAGTTGAAGAGGGGTCGAATCCTCAGGGAAGGTCAAACGTCTCTTGCTTAGATCACTTATAAGTCAATTGAAAAGGGAGGAATAAATTTTTGATGGATTTATCTATAGCTACTAGGGAAACAAATAAACTAAGAACTAAATTAACAAGCAACAAGCAGAGGTATAAAACTTCAAAAATCAAGGAATAGCAAACACTAGGCGATAGGGGAGAATTCCTAACTAACAATGATTTCAACAATTAGAGGCAACAAGAATGGTTCAGTCGGTCAACCAAACAATTGGGGCCTATGGTCCAACATCTAGGATTCCCTCTCGGGCTCACCTAAACACCGCCTACCCAACCCCGCCTCGGTGGTCGAGGTCGTCCCTAACCTAGTCATCATCACATACAAGCTCACTCTCGCGCAACTAGCATGCAACACAAAATAGGGTCTTAGAGGTGATCAATCTCTAATTCCTAACAACTAAAACCTGGGTTGGAATCAATTGCAAAACTTCTCAATCTACCCAATCTTGCACCACATATCATTCATTTCATCATTAGTTCATCATTTCCCCCTCCCCTAGCTAGAAACCTAGCCTAGAGAAGGAAGGGTCATACCAAAGCACACAAGAACATTAACAAAAGCAAAAACTAAGTTTAATGAGAGAAACATGGCTAAAACCAGAAAATAGGATGATTAAACTTTACTAAAGAAGTTAACTTTGAAGAGAATATGTTAAGTCTACTTGTAATCTATTCTAAATAGCATGAAATCTAAGCAAATAAGGATAATATTATACTAATAGCAAGAAAATAAAGGATCAAAACCAGAAATTGCAAGTTTAAACAAGGAGGCAACTAAGATATTAAACTATTCTATTGACTTTAAATAACAACTAAAGATAAGCTAAAACTAATTAAAATAGATAAATAAAGCAATAAATAAAGAGTAGGGATAGAAATAATACCAAAAGATTTAATCTTGGATTGAAAATGAAAGAGAGTAACAAAGAGTAGTGTTTTAGATCTAATGAGGAACTAAACCCTAACTAATCTAAAGTGCAAAAGAAAGAAAAAAAACAATAAGCTGAAATCTGATTTTCTAATATTTCTCTCTCTACATACCTCTCCCCTCCCAATTACAAGGAAGAGAGGTATTTATACCCTCCTCTAAAACCTAACCCAAATCAAGGCCCAAAATTTTAGGCATCACGTGCAGAGTAAAATAATTAGAGCCGTCGGCCTACGCGTGTAGCAGAGTTCAAATCGGTCAGGGGAACACGGAGCGCCCGCTCTAAGGCCAGAGCGCCCGCTCTGAAGTCTCGCAGAAAATGCTCTGATTATTCTGGGAGCTAGAGCGCCCGCTTCAACATTAGAGCGCCCGCTCTGAGGGTTGGGTACTTGGTTTTTCTGCAGCAAGGAATACAGAGCGCCCACTCCATATCTAGAGCGCCCGCTCTGAACTCTTCTTTCCTTCATATTTTGGGCTCTAATGCTCCAATCCCTTTGACTCCAAATCATGCCTAATCCTTGCATCCAATCCTTGCTTTCTTAGCCACGGGAGGACCTGTAAGATGGAAAACACAAATCATAGGAAAGGTTCTAATAGGAGCAAATTGAAATGGGTTAAAGGAGAGGGAATAAAACCTTAGGAAATGAGCCAAAAATGACTCAAAACCACTCCAAGTAACAAATATGCTCAATAATAACAAAACTAAGCTAAAATAGAGGAAAAAGGGCAAACAAAGGGCTCAATCGGGGAAGAAACGAAGTAGAAAAGTGGGCCAAATGGCCACTGATCAACTACTTACCCTACACCACTCTCTCCCCTATAATTACCCCATAAATCCCCAAAATTTTCCCCACACAAAAGGTTAGTCTAATTTTCTTTCTCCTTTATTTTATTTCTTTTATTTTTATTTTGTTTTCCTTTTTCTTTTTCTTTTTCTTTTTCTTTTTCTCTTTTTTTTTCTTTCTTTTTCTTTCTTTTATTTTTCTCCTTCTTACGTGAGTTTTCACTCACCATGCTTCCCAACCACCGCTGCACACCGGACTCCGGCGTCGTCCCCCTGACCGCCGGCGAACTGACCACCGGCCCGGCCGCCCACCGTGGCTGGCCTACCTCTTCTTCTTTCTTCCCTTGTTTCATCTACTTTGTATAATTTTAAAGTATTAGATTTGGGTTTTGATTTTATGGTATAAAGATTATATTTTTAGTATCAAATTAATGTTTTAAACTTATAATTTCAAATTATAATTGTTGTTTTAATTTTCAGATTTTATGAATTATAAACCTAGGGTTTTAATTTGTTTAAATTGGGATTTTACAGTTCTTATGACTAATTAAGTTGGGGCTTTTGTTCGTATTGTATTTCTAATATTAATTAAGCATAAAAACATGTTTTTAATGAAGCTTTAAGGACTTTTAATCAAATTTATGTTGCTGGAAATTTGTTTAAGTGTTAATTTGTGATTATTTGTTGTTTTCTAGGAGGTAATTATTCTCTAGGAGATTTTTAAGTGATTAAAAGTGGCACAAAGGATTGTTTATACGAGGTACGTACATGTCTACTTCGTTGTAAGTAGTATCATGTTTAGGTACCAAAAGAAAAGAACTTATTTTCATGTTTAGAGAACACTTGGATGAAAATTGTTTGGTTATACATTTAATTAATTCATGTGCTTATGTTTATGAGACATGTTTTGGTGAATTGATTATGTTTGTATGGAATTATGGATGCAAGCATGTTGAATTATATTGGATTAATTGTTTGTATGGAATGTTGATACAAACATATTGGATTGGTTTTTTAACCACATTTGGATTCTTAAAGGATTGGAATTGAATGGTTTAATTGGAATGAATTTATTAATTATTTCACAAGGTTGTTATTTTTTTTTTATTACTCAATCATGACTTGCTAGTATGTTGAGTAAAGGTGGATTAAGCCGAAATGGCTAGGTGAGTTGACTATGTTCAACAATTTTGGATAATTTGGAAGTTTAATGGAATTAAAGGTCAATTTGTGATGTTATCACCATTGTCCTAAATAAGATTAAAAGTAAATTTATGTATGATTTTTATGTATGGTCTACTTGATTGAGTCGGCTATTAATTAAATTTGTAATCACGTAAAGTGAAACATGGATGAGCAATAAAACTCTGGAAAGTCTGCACTTCTAGAGTATTGACAATTATGGGTTAGGGTACACGGTTGTAGCATGGCTTTCCGAGGCTTGTTTGATCAAAATTTCCTCTTCTCTGTTGGTATTTACATTTTTATTTTATAATGAAAGTTAGATGGGATCCTAGACTAACTTTGTGAGAATAAAGTCGCGCCCATTCTTGCATCGCGCTAAACTTTTATTTTAAATGGTCATTTGGGACCAAAATGATTTGGTGGATTGGACAACCTCGTCTATTGCTTACTCCAAATTAAATTAATTAAATTAAATATAAAAAGTCGAGTGTTTAGAATTGGTTAGAAAGTATGTTGAGTCAATTGAATTGTTTAAGTGTGGATTCTTGATTAATGAATTTGTGTTGTATATTTATTTATTTTGATTAATTGAGCATGCTAGGTTATGTGCGTTGTAGCTTGTATGTAATCAGCATTGCTAATTGCGTGCTTTTGTGTGTTTCTTTTGGTCATGGCTTTTCCCTTTCAATGACCTTATGATGATCCAATTATTACACTTGTATTATTGGGGAGCAGAATTGCACTGGTTAGCTTGATGATGTGAAGTTCGGGGATTTGACATACGCATTGTCAAGGGATTGGTGTGATTGATAGTATTCGTTCTTTGTGTTGAACTTATTTATGTTTTACTACTTTAGTTATGTTTTGGGATTTTGATTATTGGTTTGGTTTTAAATAAGGGCCTTTATGGTTCCAATTTGTAAGGTTTGACTTATTATTTTTCTAAATTATATTATTTTAAGATTTAAGTTGGATTTCCGCTGCAATACTTTGATAAAGCCTTAACGTTTTAACACGTGGCAGTAGCATGCTAATGGTTCTCCACTATTTTATTTAAAGTAAGTGTAGGTGTCGCTCGAAGTGCGCCTACGTTAAACATGTCTGAATATGCTTGGCACTCATAGGAAGTGAGAATTGACGTATACGATTAGGGATAAGGAAAGTAGGGAGCCGCCAACAAGTTTTTAAGGAACTTTTAAACCATTCACGGAACATAAAAGGCAACCACGAATAAAGGGACAACGATAGGCAACAACGATTGACCCATGAAGGTTACACCCTATTCATAATCCATGAGATTACTAACTCCATATGGTTCGGAACCACGAAAGGAGGATCGAGGATGATGGTACGAAGTGAGTCATGGAGTCACATTCGCCTGTATTGGTCTCTACTCGATTCTTATAGTGAAAAGTGATTCCTGCGATCTCAAAGGCATGCAAACAAAGATTCAATTTTCTCCAAACTATTATTTTACTAAATTGGTTTAATATTAATGCAACATATAATTCTAAAATACCGTGATCAATTCGATTAATAACAAGATTAAAAAAGAACCTAAACCGGTTGTCCAAATTATCTTATTAGGCGTGGTTTTCAATTACATATTCCCCTTAAACATGCAATATGGTGATCAATAAAAATAATAGAATAAACATTAATATTGGAAGCAATTTAACAATAATAGCGTTAGTCAAATATAATATAAACTCTAATCATGATACAAGCAATATTAAAATAAAATAAGAGTAACTAAACTAATTAATTACTCACATTCCGCGCGTTCCTTTAAATTGCTACATCATGAATAAATTGTTAGTAACTTCAATAAAAATATAAAGCAAATAGAAACTAAATTAAATAAATATAGATTTGATTTTGTCCAAACTCTCAGTTATTTATACCTTTTACGCCTTGGTTTAAGGACGGAACCTCGGGTTTAGTATAGACTCCTTGGAGTGCTTAAGGGAAGAATGGTGTAATTAAAAATATAGGTTTAAGGCTTAGAAATGAGAGAAAGAGAGAGAGAATGATTTATGGTGTAAAAGAGAGGAAGAGAGAATGATTTTGTGATCAAGCTTGTTGATGATTGAAAAATGGGAGATATGACCTCTATTTATAGAGAAAAAAGAAGGGTTGAAAAAATACGATAAGATCCGAATTAAATCGGAATAAAACTCGATAGACTGCAGTTTTTGCGGTTTTTGTTTTTATCATATATTTTGATCCAAAAATTCGAATAAGATAAATAAGATATCGTTGGAAAGCTCTTGAATCCTAATTTCTAACCCAATTGGAATCAGATTAAACTATCTTATAGACTAAAAAATATGGCCGAAATAGTGAGACGGTGTCAATTTTGGATAGAGTTTGACATTTTATTCATATCTTTTCCGTTATAGCTCGGAATTGATATTATAATATATCATTGGAAAGATAATTTCAAGGTCTACTCAACCATATGAAATGTCTTTCAATATCATTGGCCGAAAAATATGAGGCAAGAAAATAATATCTGTATATCTTTAAATGTCTTTCAATTTGAATAAAATTAGGACTTTCAAAAAAAGGAGTTTTATTCAATTTCAAACTCTTTAATCTTATCTTTTCAAAAAGGATAATTAAGATTTGTTAGAAACTTATAGAATTTTCTAATTAATCCTAATTGGTTTAGGGATGGGATTAAAGCTTTTGGACCCTCTACATGATCATTAGGTCGTAGGTAAGGTGGGCTTAGGTTCGGTTTGGGCTCATTTTAATATTTTGGCCATAACTTATTCGTTATAACTCGGATTTGGGATTATAATATATCGTTGGAAAGCTCTTTTAAAGCCACATCGAATAATTAAATCATTGGACCTATATTATGGACCAAAATAAACTGAAATAAACATTTTTATAAAAAGGACATGAAATGAATGATTTTAAAGGACACGAAATGAATTATTTTTGGTTTAAAGGCACGAAAAGAGGAAAATAAGTTATGGTTTGGGGAAATGGGATAGGATTTTGGTTGGTTTTATGAAATGTAAATATGGATTTAAGCACTCCAAGATTAAATACTCAACCCAACCAATAATGGCGGTGAAAGGTTATTCATCATCGGGTTTGGTTTTGGGAGACATTTTTAGGTGTCTACAGTAAGTGATTTGGAAAAGGGAGAATTATTGGGGTGTTATAGTTTGAGAGTGTTTGTGGTTTCGTCTGTAGAAATCTCTTGGATATTCACAGCAAGGGTTTGATTTTTGGTTAGGGTTTCGTCTTCTGGTGAGATATCCATAGGAGAGTATGAGTGAGGTTCTTTGTAAGGGAGAGGTATAATTTATCTGAGCAGTGTAATTATTCTGGAATTACCCATCACCTTTTTATACTGGAGTAAATGAAAGGTGTCTCTTCAAGGTAGAGGTTAGGTGAGGTGAATTATGGTGATTTGTCCTTTGCATTCATAGCTTTGGAAAACTAAAAACATAATTCTAGAACGTGAATTGTATTTTGCATGTGAAGAGATTACTTCAAAAAAATTGGATGAAAATTAAATGTATTCATCAGATAAATCGTGTTTGATAAGATAAATATGAATGAGATAAAAATAAATCAAAAACGATTATTTTTGTTGAAAAGATAAACTTGTGAATACAAATTAGTACACGGAACAAGTCGACATAGCTCATACCATCAGTCAAGGAATTCAAGAATTATGGTTTCTCTTATGCACAATTTTGGACATATATATGTTTAAATCTCTTACAAATCTATGTAATTAAACATATCATACTTGTGTGAGATTAAATGTACACCAGTTTAGAGATTTTACCCGAGGGAACATCAAGGCTTTTTATTAACACAACTTAATCATTCCAAGCTCTATCCTCATCATCTTTTGTCTTTCTCGGTTTAAAGGATTTGTCAAAATGTCAGCAATTTGATTAGTTGTTTCACAAAATTCTAATTAATTAAGCCTTTCGCTGCATTATCCTTTAGAAAGTGATGTCTAATATGAATATGCTTAACATGAGAGTGATGCACTGGATCTTTAGAGATACATATGGCACTTGTGTTATCACAAAATATAGGAATGCAATCAAATTTCATACCAAAGTCTCTGAGTTGTTGTTTTATCCAAAGTACTTGTGAGCAACAAGCAGCTGCAACAACATATTCTGCTTCAGCTGTAGATAAAGCTACGGTATTCTGTTCCTTAGAACCCCATGAGACTAAGCATGGCCCAAGGAACTGGACCATACTTGATGTACTTTTTCGATTGACTAAATGTCCTACATAATCTGCATCTGCAAAACCTTTAGTTCAAAAGAATCACTTCTAGGATAGAAGATACATAACTCATCAGTTCCTTTCAAGTATCTGAGTATTCTCTTTACAGTAGTTAGGTGACATTCCTTAGGTATTGACTGAAACCTGGCACATAATTCAACACTGAAAGCAATGTCAGGTCTACTAGCAGTTAAGTAAAAAAAAGGAGCCTATCATACCTCTATACATCTTTTGATCCACACTAGGCCCTGTTGGATCATCATCTAGTCTTGTGCCTGTTCCCATGGGTGTGTTATTTGTCTTAGCTAAGATTGTACTTTTTCAAAAGTTACTTGATATACTTCTAATGGTGAATTGAGATTCCTTTTTGGATTTGCTTGATTTCAAAAGTCCAAGGAAGAAGTTCAATTCTCCCATCATGCTTATTTCGAACTTACCACTCATGAGATCAGCAAAAGTACTTGCACAAAACATTGTTAGTTGCACCAAAGATAATATCATCTACATAAATCTGTACAACTAAGAGATCAGTTCCTTGTGATTTTAAAAACAAAGTTTTGTCTACTTTTCCTCTTTTTAAAATCATTTTACAAAAGAAACTTTGAGAGCCTGTCATACCAGGCTCTTGGTGCTTGCTTTAGACCATACAGGGCCTTGTCAAGCTTGATAACATGATTAGGAAATTTTAGATTTTTGAAACCTAGAGGTTGTTCTACAAACACATCCTCCATTAAGTAACCATTCAAAAATGCACATTTCACATCCATTTGATAAAGTTTAAAACCCATAAAAGAAGCAAAAGCAATGATTATTCTAATAGTTTCTAGTCTAGCTACAGGAGCAAAGGTTTCTTCAAAGTCAATACCTTCCTGTTGGTTGTAGCCTTTAACAACTAAACAAGCTTTGTTCCTAACTATTGTTCCATATTCCTCTTCTCTTTCCTTGTAGAATAACCTTTAACAACATAGGTATTTCCTCTTCTCTTTCCTTGTAGAATAACCTTTCCTGATTTGTTATTGAAGATATGACATTCATCAGAAGTAAAGCTTACCGAATTACCTTTATCACAAAATTGTGATATGCTCAGTAGATTATTTATTAAGCCCTCGACCAGGAACATATTCTCTATTGTATGGGAGGTTGAATTTCTTATTTTTCCTTTAGCAATGATTTCTCCTTTCTTATTATCTCCGAAATTCACTTTTCTTCTTGGGTAGGTCTCTAGTGAAAGGAACATTGATTTGTATCCTATAATATGCTTTGAACAACCGCTATAGAGGTACCATAGGTTGTTCCCCTCACTAGAACCTGCAACGAAAACTTAAGTGTTAGCTTCAGGAACCCCGGGATCCTAGGGTTCCTTTGATGTTGAGGCAATATTAGTTTTCTTTACCCATACTTTCTTAACATTTCTTTTATCATGTTCCATTTTCTTTCTACAATCAGAATGTAAATTTCCAATTTTTCCATATAAAGTACAAAATTTGCTACTAGGAAGGTCTACATATTTTTTTGTTTATCTTTCCTTTTGGACTCATACCCAAGTCCTTCAGTTCTCTTGACTTGAGCATCTTTAATCAATTTAGGAGGAGCAGTAGGATCAATACTTCTATTCTTTCTACCCTATAGTTCCCTTCCCAGTTTATCCTTGTGAGACTTTAAATTGTCAAGATCTAGCTTGAGAATTTCATAATTAGAATTAAATTTTAGCATGGAATCATTAGAGGAACTACTAGAACCAATATCAGTACTAATTAGCTTATACGGTGAAAGTTCCACATTTAACATGACATTTTCCTTTTTGACTCTTTCAAGCATTTCAGACATAAGAAGATATTTGTCATGTAATTCTCCGAATTTGGTTTGGATATTATTTCGTGTTGTTTCAAGCACTATGATCCTTCCAAATTTGCATAACCTTTTGACATTCATTCCTTTGTATGCATTCATCATTTAGCTTTACTTCCTTTTTAATCATTAACTCAATTAAAACATCTTTGGATAAAGATCTAAGTCGAGCATTGTCAAAGTTACTTTCACTGACCTCCTTTTCAAGTTCCTTGAGGTATGCATGCCTGTCATCTAATTTGACCATCAGACAGAGATTTGTAACCTCCTCTTCTGGTTGATCTTCATCTTCTTCACTATTAGAGTCTCCCCATGCAGCTATCATGGCTTTCTTGACATCAGTCTTTGAAAAGGGAGTCTTGAATTGTTTTTCCCTGTTTCTTGATCTTCCCTTTTCCTTTCTCAATGTCCCACTAAGGACAGTCTTTGATGAAGTGATCTATTAACCCACATTTGTGACAGCTATAGTCTTGTTTGGAGTTAGAGATTTCTTTTGAAAGTTTCTACAGTCCCGGTTGTTTCTGTGGAGCATTTGTTTGAAACGCCTAACCAACATTGCAGCCTCTTCTTCATCTACTTCATATTCCTCTTGATTAGCCTTTAACACCAGTCCCTTGTTCCTGTTGCCTTCACTGCTGCTAGTTCCCAGATGGAGCTCATGTGTCATTAGGGAACCAGCAAGTTGTTCAATGTTGAATGTTGTGAAGTCCTTTGTTTCCTACAGGGCTGTTACCTTTGCTCTCCAACGTTCATCTTGAGGTAAGCTCCTGAGCACTTTTCTTACCTGTTCATCTGTAGGAATTTTTCTACCAAGAGAAACTAGTTCATTCATAATGTTAGTGAATCTAGTAAGCATTTCTTGGATAGATTCTTTGGGTTTCATCTCAAAACGTTCATTTTTAGACATTAGGAAATCAATTTTTGAACGTTTTACTTCATTTGTTCCTTCATGGCTAACCTGAACCAAATCCCAGATTTCCTTAGCATTCTTGCACCCCATTACACTATTGTGCTCATGTGGTCCAAGTCCATAATGAAGTAACTTAACAACCATAGCATTAATTTCCATTTTATCAAAGTCTTCTTTCTCATATCCAGACATTGGTTTAGGAATTACCTCGTTTTGAGCATTGGTTTTGGTTACTTTGAAATCTCCTACCTCGATTACTCTCCAGACTTCATAGTTTTCTGCCTTAATGAAGATTTCCATCCTGTTCTTCCATTATGTGTAGAATTTCCCGATAAACATGGGAGGTCGTTAAGTAGAGTATCCTTCTTCAAGTTTTTCATGAGTATTCATCTTTTACCAAGATTCTCCTCTTCAGGGTGTCATGATTTCGAGAGGATTAGGCTCTTATTACTAATTGTTACTTTAGAGGAATTCTACAAGAGGGGGGTGAATTGTAGTTTGGGAGAATTTAGCTATCTTTTTGTGGAATTGATAAAGCTAAGCTAAAGGAACTTTAAAGAAACACAGAGAGGTTTTAGTAGAAAACCTCTTGGCCCTAACAAGAGGAAAAAACCACGGCAACTTGGGATTTCAGGAAAGATTCTTCACTATAATAGGGAAAACAACCTATTACAATCTAAAGGATCTGACTTCAAGTTCCTCTACGAACATGAAGTTCCCAGCAGCAAGTCCCACTACTTGCCACTCTTCTCATCTCTATTCTCTTCTTTCTCTTTCTCTGTTGACTTCTCTTAAAGTTTACTCAGACTCCCAATTCCCAATTACAACTTAAATAAATAATACTCTAGTGAAAAAATTATGAAATTTAACTCTTATGTAGAATGCGACTCTTGACTCTTTTTAGAAACAAGAAAGATAGAAAGATATGATTGAGCAAGGTGAAGTTTTCCCAAGAACAAACTTAGATATTTATAAAAAAAAATTGTTTGATTAAAAGGCCACAAATTTCGATACTCACGCCACTACTACTGCATCTTAACGCCACAAATTCCGATACTCATACCACTACTGCTGCATCTTAACGCCACTACTTTCCACCACTACTAGAGCTTCAAACATGTCCTAAAAAACAAGGGCACGTTTGAACTTCTTAGAAGCAGTTTCCGTGTTGGTGGTGAAGAATAAATCAACAGATGTTAGCGCATGTTTAGTAAGTTAGTTTTTCTAAGCTTTTCAAAGATATTTTTTTCTGAAACAAAAAGATATTAATGAAAGATAAAATCAGAAAAGATATTTTCGAAAACAATATTTCATATATAATAGCAACCAAAGAGATTCTATTATATTTGACAAATTCAAATCGCATTCTACTCATCATCAACTCCTAATTAATATCACTTACACAAAACCTAAAACATGAAAAATATTTTAGACTTTAATTTGTCTAAGAAGTATCTGCTCCGAGTCTTCTTTCCTTAGCTTCTGCTCCGAAGCTTCGGTTCCTTTACAGGAACACCACAACATATCTTTTAGCTCTTGTTCCTTTGCCTTGAATTAATCCTGCAACTTTATAAAAAAAATTACAAAAGTGATTAAGGCATTAGTCATTTAATTTTGTCTTGTTTTATCATCAAAACATCAAGGGCAACATGCTCAATCTTGATAAATATCTCGTGAGAAGCTCGTGATACGATTTATACAACCCCCAAAACTGCTCCTGCGGAAGGAATAGGCCACACCCGCAGTGGCCTTAACTGCGCCTTCTCCAAAGCATCTCTCGATTCAAATGTTGAGCTCTAAAATACTATGTCTGCGCCCGCGGCAAAAGAGGTAGCTGCAGTTGCAAATTTGGGTTTGTTTGATGGGTGGAAATTCGAGCAATTTGAGCTGGGATTGGTGGTGCGTGCGGTGGCTGCTACGAGGTTCTGCGAGTGATTGAAGAATTCGGCTGCTGCTCGGTCTTTATGGTGGCTGACGGTGCTGCATGGTGGTTTGATGCAACTGTTATTAAATGTTGCGGTGGTGATTGTGGGCAGCGGGGAGCAGTGTCGCTTTTGCCGTTAGTGTTATTGTTGGATG
>NW_018744777.1:0-17575 GCF_001683475.1 Chenopodium quinoa
TAGAACGTATTTGACTTTCATTTGATTCAAATAGCTTTGTAGGAATGTGATTGACTTTCATTTAATTCAATCAGCTTTGTAGAATGTATTTACTTCCATTTGATTTAAATAGCTTTGTTTGAATGTGTTTGACTTTCATTTGATCCAATTAGCTTTGTAGAATGTATTTTACTTTCATTTGATTCAAATAGCTTTGTTTAATGTGTTTGACTTTCATTTGATTTAATTTGCTTTGTAGAATGCACTCCACTTTCATTTTATTTATATAGCTTTGTTTGAATGTGTTTGATTTTAATTTAAATTAAAAAGCTTTTTTTTAATGTGTTTGACTTTCATTTGATTTAAAAGGCTTTGTTTAAATGTGTTTGACTTTTAATTTGATTCAATTAGCTTTGTAGAATGTATTTTACTTTATTTGATTTAATTAGCTTATGTGAATGCATTTGACCCTCATTTGATTCAATTAGCTTTTTTAAATGTGTTTGACTTTTAATTTGATTCAATTAGCTTTGTAGAATGTATTTTACTTTAATTTGATTTAATTAGCTTCGTGTGAATGCATTTGACTCTCATTTGATTCAATTAGCTTTGTTTGAATGTGTTTGACTTTCATTTGATTCAATTAGCTTTGTAGAATGTATTTTACTTTAATTTGATTTAATTAGCTTTGTGTGAATGCATTTGACTCTCATTTGATTAATTAGCTTTGTTTGAATGTGTTTGACTTTCATTTGATTCAATTAGCTTTGTAGAATGTATTTTACTTAATTTGATTTAATTAGCTTTGTTTGAATGTATTTGACTCTCATTTGATTCAAATAGCTTTGTTTGAATGTGTTTGACTTTCATTTGATTCAATTAGCTTTGTAGAATGTATTTGACTTTCATTTGATTCAAATAGCTTTGTGTTCGACTTTCATTTGATTCTATTAGCTTTGTAGAATGTATTTGACTTTCATTTGATTCGAAAGCTTTGTTTGAATGTGTTTGACTTTCATTTGATTCAATTAGCTTATTTTGAATGTATTTGACTTTCATTCAATTCAATTAGCTTTGTAGAATGTATTTGACTTCCATTTGATTCAATTAGCTTTGTTTGAATGTGTTAGACTTTTATATGATTCAATTAGCTTTGTAGAATGTATTTTGACTTTTATTTGATTTAATTAACTTTGTTTGAATGTATTTGACTCTCATTTGATTCAAATAGCTTTGTTTGAATGTGTTTGACTTTCGTTTGATTCAATTAGCTTTGTAGAATGTAATAGGACTTTCATTTTTATTCAAATAGCTTTGTTTGAATGTGTTTTGACTTTCATTTGATTTAATTAGCTTTGTAGAATGTATTTGACTTTCATTTGATTAAAATAGCTTTGTTTGAATGTGTTTGACTTTTCATTTGATTCAAATAGCTTTGTTTGAATGTGTTTGACTTTCATTTGATTCAATTAGCTTCATTGAATATATTTGACTTTCATTTGATTCAATTAGCTTTGTAAGAATGTATTTGACTTTTATTTGATTAAATTAGCTTTGTTGAATAGTATTTGACTCTCATTTGATTCAAATAGCTTTGTTTGAATGTGTTTGACATTCATTTGATTTAATTAGCTTTGTATAATGTATTTGACTTTTATTTGATTCCAATAGCTTTGTTTAAATGTGTTTGACTTTCATTGATTCAATTAGCTTTGTAAAATGTATTTGACTTTTATTTGATTTAATTTGCTTTGTTTGAATGTATTTGACTCTCATTTGATTCAAATAGATTTGTAGAATGTCTTTGACTTTCATTTGATTCAAATAGCTTTGTAGAATGTATTTGACTTTTATTTGATTCAAATAGCATTGTTTGAAAGTTGTTTGAGTTTAATTTGATTCAATTAGCTTTGTAGAATGTATTTGACTTTCATTTGATTCAAATAGCTTTTTTGAATGTGATTGAATTTCATTTGATTCAATTTGCTTTGTGGATTGCATTTAACTTTCATTTGATTTATATAGCTTTGTTTGAATGTGTTTGACTTTCATTTAAATTAAAAAGCTTTTTTTGAATGTGTTTGGACTTTTATTTGATTTAAAAGGCTTTGTTTGAATGTGTTTGACTTTCATTGATTCAATTAGCTTTGTAGAATGTAATAGACTTCATTTTGATTCAAATAACTTTGTTTGAATGTGTTTGACATTTCATTTGTTTTAATACGCTTTGTAGAATGTATTTGACTTTCATTTTATTCAAATAGCTTTGTTTGAATGTGTTTGACTTTCATTTTGATTAAATTAGCTTTGTAGAATGTATTTGACTTTCATGTTGATTAAAATAGCTTTGTTTGAATGTGTTTGACTTTCATTTGATTCAAATAGCTTTGTTTGAATGTGTTTGACTTTCATTTGATTCAATTAGCTTCATTGAATATATTTGACTTTCATTTGATTCAAATAGCTTTGTTTGAATGTGTTTGACTTTCTTTTGATTAAATTTGCTTTGTAGAATGCATTTCACTTTCATTTGATTTATATTCCTTTGTTTGAATGTGTTTGACTTTCATTTAAATTAAAAAGCTTTTTTGAATGTGTTTGACTTTCATTTGATTTAAAAGGCATTGTTTGAATGTGTTTGACTTTCATTTGATTCAATTAGTTTGTTGAATGTGTTTGACTTTCATTTGATTCAATTAGCTTCGTAGAATGTATTTGACTTTCATTTGATTCAAATAGCGTTGTTTGAATGTGTTTAACTTTCATTTGATTCAATTAGCTTTGTAGAATGCATTTCACTTCCATTTGATTTAAATAAATTTGTTTGAATGTTTGACTTTCATTTGATACAAGTAGCTTTGTAAACGTATTTGACTTTCATTTGATTCAAATAGCTTTGTAGGAATGTGATTGACTTTCATTTAATTCAATCAGCTTTGTAGAATGTATTTGACTTCCATTTGATTTAAATAGCTTTGTTTGAATGTGTTTGACTTTCATTTGATCCAATTAGCTTTGTAGAATGTATTTTACTTTCATTTAATTTAATTAGCTTTGTGGAATGCATTTGACTCTCATTTGATTCAATTAGCTTTGTTTGAATGTGTTTGACTTTCATTTGATTCAATTAGCTTTGTAGAATGTATTTTACTTTAATTTGATTTAATTAGCTATGTATGAATGCATTTGACTCTCATTTGATTCAATTAGCTTTGTTTGAATGTGTTTGACTTTCATTTGATTCAATTAGCTTTGTAGAATGTATTTTACTTTAATTTGATTTAATTAGCTTTGTTTGAATGTATTTGACTCTCATTTGATTCAAATAGCTTTGTTTGAATGTGTTTGACTTTCATTGATTCAATTAGCTTTGTAGAATGTATTTGACTTTCATTTGATTCAAATAGCTTTGTTTGAATGTGTTTGACTTTCATTTGATTCAATTAGCTTTGTAGAATGTATTTGACTTTCATTTGATTCGAAAGCTTTGTTTGAATGTGTTTTGACTTTCATAAGATTCAATTAGCTTATTTTGAATGTATTTGACTTTCATTCAATTCAATTAGCTTTGTAGAAATGTATTTGACTTCCATTTGATTCAAATTAGATTTGTTTGAATGTGTTAGACTTTTATATGATTCAATTAGCTTTGTAGAATGTATATGACTTCTATTTGATTTAATTAACTCTTTTTGAATGTAATTTGACTCTCATTTGATTCAAATAGCTTTGTTTGAATGTGTTTGACTTTCGTTTGATTCAATTAGCTTTGTAGAATGTAATAGACTTCATTTGATTCAAATAACTTTGTTTGAATGTGTTTGACATTCATTTGTTTCAAATAGCTTTGTTTGAATTTGTTTGACTTTCATTTGATTCAATTAGCTTCATTGAATATATTTGACTTTCATTTGATTCAATTAGCTTTGTAGAATGTATTTGACTTTTATTTGATTTAATTAGCTTTGTTTGAATGTATTTGACTCTCATTTGATTCAAATAGCTACGTTTGAATGTGTTTGACATTCATTTGATTCAATTAGCTTTGTAGAATGTATTTGACTTTTATTTGATTCCAATAGCTTTGTTTAAATGTGTTTGACTTTCATTTGATTCAATTAGCTTTGTAGAATGTATTTGACTTTTTATTTGATTTAATTTGCTTTGTTTGAATGTATTTGACTCTCATTTGATTCAAATAGATTTGTAGAATGTATTTGACTTTCATTTGATTGAAATAGCTTTGTAGAATGTATTTGACTTTTATTTGATTCAAATAGCATTGTTTGAAAGTGTCTGAGTTTCATTTGATTCAATTAGCTTTGTAGAATATATTTGACTTTCATTTGATTCAAATAGCTTTCTTTGAATGTGATTGAATTTCATTTGACTCAATTTGCTTTGTAGATTGCATTTAACTTTCATTTGATTTATATAGCTTTGTTTGAATGTGTTTGACTTTCATTTAAATTAAAAAGCTTTTTTTGAATGTGTTTGACTTTTATTTGATTTAAAAAGGCTTTGTTTGAATGTGTTTGACTTTCATTGATTCAATCAGCTTCGTAGAATGTATTTGACTTTCATTTGATTCAAATAGCTTTGTTTTGAATGTGTTTGAATTTCATTTGATTCAATTTGCTTTGTAGAATGCATTTCACTTTCATTTAATTTACATAGCTTTGTTTGAATGTGTTTGACTTTCATTTAAAATTAAAAAGCTTTTTTTTTAATGTGTTTGACATTCATTTGATTTAAAAGGCTTTGTTTGAATGTGTTTGACTTTCATATTATTCAATTAGCTTTGTAGAATGTATATGACTCTCATTTGATTCAAATAGCTTTGTTTGAATATGTTTGACTTTCATTTGATTCAAGTAGCTTTGTAGAATGTATATGACTTTTATTTGATTCAATTAGCTTTCTTGAATGTATTTAACTCTTATTTGATTTAATTTTCTTTGTTTGAATGTATTTGACTCTCATTTGATTCAAATAGCTCTGTAGAATGTATTTGACTTTCATTTGATTCAAATAGCTTTGTAGAATGTATTTGGCTTTCATTTGATTCAAATAGCTTTGTTTGAATGTGATTGACTTTAATTTGATTAAATTAGCTTTGTAGAATGTATTTGACTTTCATTTGATTCAAATAGCTTTGATTGAATGTGTTTGACTTTCATTTCATTCAAATAGCTTTGTTTGAATATGTGTAAATTTGATTTGATTCAATTAGCTTTGTAGAATGTATATGACTTTTATTTCATTCAAATAGGTTTGTTTGAATGTGTTTAACTATCATTTGATTCAATTAGCTTTGTTGAATGTAATTCGACTCTTATTTGATTTAATTTGCTTTGTTTGAATGTATTTGACTCTCATTTGATTCAAATAGCTTTGTAGAATGTAATTGACTTTCATTTGATTCAAATAGCTATGTAGAATGTATTTGACATTCATTTGATTCAAATAGCTTTGTTTGAATGTTATTGACTTTCATTTGATTCAATTAGCTTTGTAGAATGTATTTGACTTTCAATATGATTCAATTAGCTTTGTTTGAAAGTGTTTGACTTTAATTTGATTCATTTAGCTTTGCTTGAATGTGTTTGACTTTCATTTAATTCAATTAGCTTTGTAGAATGTATTTAATTTTCATTTGAATCAAATAACTTTGTTTGAATGTGTTTAACTTTCATTTGATTCAATTAGCTTTGTAGAATGTATTTGACTTTCATTTGATTTAAATAGCTTTGTTTGAATGTGTTTGACTTTCATTTGATTCAATTAGCTTTGTAGAATGTATTTGACTTTCATTTAAATTAAAAAGCTTTGTTTGAATGTGTTTGACTTTCATTTGATTCAATTAGCTTTGTAGAATGTATTTTACTTTTATTTTATTAAATTAGCTTTGTTTTGAATTTATTTCACTTTCATTTGATTCAAATAGCGTTGTTCGAATGTGTTTAACTTTTATTTGATTCAATTAGCTTTGTAGAATGTGTTTCGGGATTTTCTGATGTCCTGCGGGAGAGTTACAATTCCGAGACTGGAACCGGACGCTTGTACCTGCAAAATAACGGAGACTCCTGAGAGCTCCGCCTCCAACGGTCAAGTTAGTACCTGATTAAGGAGTAATTAATACGGAAATTAAAGTAATAAGATCTCTCTAGGTGAGAGTGCTTAGTGTTGGTAATCTGCGTCGTTAGCGAGATTAGCCGGTTGTTAGTGTTCCGTAATATCTCTGTTCTTCTCTGCTTGATTACTTGATTCTTTTATTCTTCGATTACCTAACTAATGAGGATTAATTAAGTATTTATAGCCTTGAGAAGCGTGCAACTCTCTAGGTTTAAGGTAAACCTAGGGCTGATCGGGCCTCTAGACTGGATTGGGCCTTGATGGCCGGTTTTCCCATTTGGCATGGGTGGACACGTGGCGTGTCTAAATTGGTCCGTAGAGGACGTATCTGTGATTGACACGTGGCAGGCTCCTGTTGGCCTTCGTGAAGGACACGTGGCGGAACCTGGTTGGTCCACTTGTCAGACGGTGATTGGTGGATAAAAATCCCCTAATCATTTGCCCCTCACAGGTGGCACGTGACTGGTCACGTGTCGCCTGTGACAGGTGTTGCACGGTGACAGGCGACGGCCTGTTACAGGTGTCACCTTGCAAGCGGCCGAGAGATTTTCCCGCCCCAAATTTTGAATTTGGAAGCGACCTTTCGCCTTCTCACCTTGCCTATATAAGGAAGTGCTGACTTCGGTCATTTTCACATTTGAGAACTTTGCGAGAACATTCGGACCCCTGAACTTGCTCTGACATTTCGGACCTTTTCTGCCTACCGCCTGTTCTGACAAGCCGACTGCACCGGACTTCCAGGACTTCATCAACCGTCACTCGTTCAGGTAACTCAGTTCTCTTACTCTTAATTATCTTTTTATTTTTTGAAATGGCACCACGGAAGCACACGACACGACCTAAGTTAGTGATCAGCCGGTCACCGGGGACGGCTGAATCTAGGACTAGGAGTGCCGCCTGCCCTTTTCTGGACCCATCTTTGCCCTTTATACAAAGTCCGACTGTATCTGTGTCTATGCAGAACGTGATGGCCAGAACGAAACAGACTGCTATGATATCAAACTCAAACGGCTCCTCCCAAAGGGTGCTCCTTAGTGAAACATCTGACCAGGCGCCAGATGTAGAATTGAAACGAGGCGACTGCCAAGCCGACAGTTCTGAGAGAGGGGCCAAGGTGGTCCCTTCCCTCTTACCGTTGACATGTCTAATTTTCCTCCTGCTCCTTCTAAGGGAGAGGAGGCGGGCCCCTCTGGGAGAGGGGAGGAGTCGTCCTCTTCGGACTCGTCAGAGGACGAGTCCGAGTCCATCTCTTCTGGCCACAGTTCTCCAGGCTCAGAAGAAAGACATAGCCGCCTACAAGAGGCGAGACTTTCTCATGCAGTTGAGAAGGGGGACAATTGGGCGGAGCCATCCGCCTCTTACAGAGAGGAAAACGCCCCCTACTACTGCAGGGTACCCCGGGGCCGGATCGCAACCATGCAAGACAACGTGGCGAGCTTTATTGCTAACCACAAAATGGGCCCGGAATTTTTACTGTTCGTGCCAGATCCAGAAGACACTGTCGTCTGGCCGGCTGGTACCAGCTATGGTGACGGCTGCTTTGGCTGCTATGTGGCGGCCATCAAAGCTGGACTGCGCTTCCCATTACATCCGGCTGTTCAGCGGATTTTAGATGGGTATGATCTGGGCTATGGCAGTTAGCCCCCAACTCTTGGGTAAACGTACTCGGCTATGTGGCCGGTGCGAAATGTACGGGGTGGAGCCAAGCTTTGAGGCTTTCGCCCACATGAACTATCTCAGCCGGACCCCTAAGTCGGGAGGTACCGGCTGGTACCAATTAACAAGCCATAGGGGTTACCTCATGACGAGAGGTAAGGCGAACAAATGGAAGGATTGGCGGAACACCTTCCTTATTATCGAGGGTTCAGACACGGAGCTGAACAAACGCTTTAACAAGTGGAATAGGGATCCGCCTCTTCTCGCAGGGGGCCGAAGCATGCCGCCTGTTCCCCCACAGGCTAAAAGAGAGATCCTAGACAAAGGACTCTTCAAAGTAGAGACTAGGTGAACTCTACTTCAGGGGTACGAGAGCAAGTACCCCTAAACTGCGTCCCGAGCTTCAAGTGGCTCTATGACGAGTACTTTTTGGCCGCCTGTGGCCTCAGCAGTCGGTGCTCTAGAGGTAGCCGGCCTGACAAATACTCTGTTTTTTTTACGCCTTGTTTACTTGGGATTTTTACTAACTTTGTTGTTTATTTCTTGCAGCTGACGCCATGAGTAAAATAACAGCATCCAAGACTGCGGCGGCCATGTTGCGGGCCTCGCTCATGAAACAGTCGTATGCCGACTCCCCCAACAAGGAGGCACCCTTGGTAAGCTTCGAAAACACTTCCTCTTTTAGTTGTCTTATGCATATACTAACTCTTTTTGTTTTCAGTCTGGTACTCCAAGGGCTTCTTCCTCGCAACAGCCGGACCCCAAGGCCCGGAGGACGACTGTTGCAAGCTCTCCTGGGTCTTCCAGGAAAACAGTGGCGGCTGAGAAGCAGCCGGCCACTTCTTCTAAAACCCCGGCGGGGCCGCCTAGATGTATGGACACTCACTTGTAAAAACTCACCCTTGCTTCCTTCTTGACTAGGTCTAACTTGTTTTTTCCTTTCGCTTAATGCAGCCGGCCCCCAGGGGCTTGACTTGGTTGAGGTAGCCAAGTCCATGGTTAAAGTAGTTCCTCCATCTGACAGGGAGGCGGTCAGGGGTGCCGGCACCCTTGACCTTGATGGGATTTCAGGGGTCCTTGCTGAGGTATACTTAGCATATTTTTGAGCTTTTGAGTTCCGGGACGCCTGTTATCTTTTTTGTTTGGAAACTGACGCCTGTTTTTCTTTGAACTTAGGCCCTGCTCCGAGTCAACAGCCTTCGCAAGCCGATTGATCGGAAAAACAAAGAGGTAAAGGCCGCAAAAGCTATGGCCGCCTCCAGCTGTGATAAGGCAATGTTTCAAATTGCCCAAAATGAAGTACTGACCATTGATCTTCTTTATTATCAGGCGCAGGCTACCGGCGCTGTTCGGGCTCAGTTAGAGGCGGCCCAAAAGAAGTTTGACGAGCTGGAGGCGACCGTCACCAACCTTAAGGCTGAGCTGAAACCTCTTCGCCAAAAAATGCACTCTTACGAAGCCATGGAGAAATCTTTGGCCAACGTAAAAGAACGCCTGGTGAACCAAGAGAAGAGTCTTACCCAAGAGCTCTCGGAAAAGGCCGAGCAAGAGAAGAAAGAGCTCGTCCGGGAGATGGTGGAAGACTCCGCTCAAATCCAGCGCATGACCTGGGAACGACTGTTCCCCAGTGCCGACTTTGCCTCATGGGAAAGAACGTACCGCCAGTGTTCGGAAACATATAATCAACAGATCCTGGCGGCTGCTGAAGAAGAGGCATTGGAAGGTGCGTTGGAGGAGGAAGAGCCGGTCGTGGCGCTTGTGCCACTTGGGGGTAAGGCATCAAAAGAGGGTGCAGCTAAGGCCGAGTCCAGCAAGAAGAGTGCTGACCAGGCGGCAGCTGCTGATACTGAACTGCCCCTTCTTAAGCTTTAAGTATTATTTTTTTTTTTATTTTTTTTTTTCTCCACGGCCTGCGTGCCGTTTGCTTTGTAATTACCCGGCCAGGGGGCCGGGGTTTTGAATATTCTGCTGGTCTTTAATGGCCGGCTCATTTTAAATCAAATTTTTGTTTTGGTTCAAATTTGTCTAAGTATTTTTAATTTGTTCACTAGACCGACTGTTGTGTATGGCCGAACGTTAAGACAGGTACAAATAGTAAGTATGCCGCCTATGCCCCTGGACGACTGGTGGTCTGTTTCCAGGGTAGATGATCAGTCGGCCATTTATTCAATCGGTATTCGAACTATTTATTCAATTTGTCTGACCAAGTAAATAGTATTTCCTAGTTGCCAAGGAATTAAGTAGGATAACAAGCGGCGGGTGCCGGTTGTTTCCCTTTATTGCCAATGTTGGCTTTTAACTCGTAATTTGTTAACCTAGCAAGAGTATTGGTTGAGAGCCCTTGTTTATTAAAAACAAGTGGACGACTCATACCTTTTAGGCTCCATACTAAGTTTGAGTGACTATTAAGTTAACATAGGAGTTACTTAGTCTTCGTCACACTCTAGATTGAGTAGTAGAGGTACCAGGCGGCGGAGGCCGGCTGATCCTCTTGATTTGCCAATGTTTGTTGGCTATTAACTCAATAGGTTACTTAGTAGGAATAGGGGTTCGAGTGCCCTTGTTTGTTTAAAACAGGTGGACGACTCAAACTTTTTAGATTCCATACCAAATTTGAAGGAGTGACTATGAGTTAACGTTGGAGTTACTCAGTCGCCGTCACTTTTGTTTGAGAAGTAGAGGTACCAGGCGGCGTAGGCCGGCTAGACCCCTCGATTCGCCAATGTTCGTTGGCTATTAACTCATTAAGTACCCCCTGCATTTATCCCAAGTAATACAGGCGGTCATCTGACTCAGATGTCAACTGCTACCACTGGTTTGGTTAGTGATAGAGTTATCCTTGTCTCAAAAACGGCTACGTTGTTGTCCTTGGGGACAGTCGTATAGGTGCCGTGTAATTAGTTTATAGAACAATGTTCCACCCAAAAGGGAGCTGCTCTCTGCGACGAATTTCATCCGGAGGGATGCCGTCGGACGCCTGCTATGATGTTGGGACAGGTCGAATTAGTTTTGTAGATTTGATCAGTTGGCTTGGCGCCTGGTCTGATCATTCGGCCGGTGGCCTTGGTAAGTTCTTGGTGAACGTAGGTGCTAAGTGAAAGAAGGGTAGCCGCCTGTTAGGCACAGGGTCGGCCAGGCCCTAATCTTTTTAGCTAAGTGTTTGAGTAAAATACTTAATGGAGAGTAGCCGACTGTAAAGGAACAGACGGCATGCCCCTCAGAAGATAGAGTGAAAAAACTCAATGGAGAGTAGCCGACTGTAAAGGTACAGACGGCATGCCCCTCGTAATACAATTAAATAGTAAGTGCAAACTTTATTAAGTAGCTCTTTACTTTACATCTCTCAGAAGAAATATTTTTTAAGGTTATCTACATTCCAAGTTTGAGGCAACGGTTGTCCGTCTGGTGTTTCCAGACGGTAGGTACCGTCCCTGACTTCCTCATAGATTCGGTAGGGTCCTTCCCAGTTGGGGGCTAGTTTGCCAGACTCATTAGCCCTACCAACTGCTTCCATTTTTCTAAGTACAAAGTCCCCTACTTTGAGTGGACGCCTGTGTACTTTTTTGTTGTATGATCTGGTCATTCTCAGGCGATAGATCTCATGGCGCAAGACAGCATTGCCCCTCTTTTCAGGAAGTGAGTCTAATGCCAAGCGCATGGCTTCCCAGTTTGCCTCTTCGTCATATAGCATTACTCGAAGAGTCGGCTCGTAGTGTTCTATAGGAAGAACAGCTTCCGCACCATAAGTTAGGAGGAATGGAGTTTCTCCAGTCGCCCCTTTTTCAGTCGTCCTAATGGCCCAGAGAACATGTGGTAGTTCATCCGCCCATAGGCCGCCTGCTCGTTCAATCTTTTTCTTGAGACCGTCTGAGATGATTTTATTAAAGGCTTCTACCTGGCCGTTTGCTTGTGGACGACCGACAGATGCAAAGTAGTGTGCAATTCCTTGGTCTCCCAACCAGCTTTTGAGAACAGGCGTCTCAAATTGGGGACCATTATCAAAAACCATAGACATGGGAACCCCGAACCGAGTGATGACGTTTTTCCAAATGAATGAAATTACATCTTTCGTCTTGATTCCCTTTACAGCCTCCGCCTCTACCCATTTAGTGAAGTAGTCAACGGCAACAAGTATATATCTTCTGCCGCCTGTAGCAGGCGTATATGGACCCAGAATGTCCATGCCCCACTTAGCAAACGGTAGTGGGCTGTGAATGGTAGTGAGGTCAGTAGCCGAACGGTGAATTAATTTGCCAAACCTTTGGCACTTGTCACATTTTTTCACCATCTCCATTTTTTCACCTTCCGCTTCTTTTGCCGTACCGGCTTCTTTTTCGGATCCACAGCGAGTTTAT
This sequence comes from Chenopodium quinoa, assembly GCF_001683475.1. Lineage (NCBI taxonomy): Eukaryota > Viridiplantae > Streptophyta > Magnoliopsida > Caryophyllales > Amaranthaceae > Chenopodium > Chenopodium quinoa. Next base: position 12,126 of record NW_018744777.1, read on the forward strand.
GTACTGCCAGATCAGGACTAATGCCTGGCATTTCATGGACTTCAAATGCAAAGATGTCCTTGTATTCTTTCAACAGGTTGTGAAAGTCGTCACCAAGGTTTCTCAGAGCAGTCGTCCCAACTTTGACTGTTCGGTCAGGACGTGAGTCGTCTAATATCAGGTCCGCATGCTCACCAGCCGGCTGAGGGCGGAACTCATCCGGCCGCTCCTCTGCCAATGATTGCTATTTTCTTGCTTTTCTTGCGGACTCTGTCTGGGACGCCTTTCTCTTTTTGTCGCCTGTTTCTTGAACAGGCGCACTCTCCTTGACATCATCAAGGTCTGTTTTTTCTCCACTTGACCCAGTGGCCATAACAGTGGGCTTGACATCCGAGAGATAGCACTCTCGGCCATCCTCTGATCTCCCCTTAGGGAGCCGACTGTTCCATTATCCCTCTCAAACTTAAGCAGCATAAGAGACGGGATTATAACAGCCTTGGAATTATTCAGGGTTGGTCGACCCAGAATCATGTTGTAGGCCGAGAGTTCCTCTACTACTAGGAACCGGACTACCATGTGTCGTCCTTCCCCTTTTTCGCCCAGGCGAATGGGTAGATCTACTCGTCCCAGTGGGTGGACGACTCCTCCTCCAAACCCTATTAAAGGGTGGGAGGCCGGATGTATGCAGTCCGTCTGATATTTCAGTTTTGACAGACATTTGCTGCTGATGAGATCTGAGGAGCTCCCGGTATCTATGAGGATTCGGCCAACTCTCTGGTTGGCCACTTTACATTCAATAACGAGAGGGTCGTCATGCGGCCCCCTTATTCCTCCTAGATCCTCTTCAGTGATGACAATCTCAGGAAATGTATATTTGGACGGCCGTTCTTGGTGAACGGAATTTACATCTAACCGCCTTATATTATCTTTGTTGCCCCTAATAGTGGGGCCGCCTCCTGAGAAGCTGCCTGCAATGGTGTAGACGACTGCATCATCTGTATCGAAACTGTCGGCCTGTTGATTCTTTTTGGCCGACTGCTTTTTTGAGGAAGTGTTCCCCGTAGATTTCTTGACATAAGTGTCAAGATCACCTTGATCAGCCAAGCGGTCTAGGTACCGCATGAGACTGATGCAGTCATTGGTGTGATGACCAATGTCATCATGATAAGCACAGATTTTGTCTTGGTTCCGGTTGCTCGCAGAACCCTTCATGGGGAGCGGCTTCTCAATTGAGAACCGTCCCTTTATTTCTTTTAGGATAAACTGGTTATCCTTGTTAAACACATACTTTGGGGAGTATGGTTTGAATTCTTTTTTCTTTTTCTGAGTCGGCTGTTTAGAGGAGTCAGCCGCCCAGACCTCTTTTCTTTTCTCATCTTTGTTGGACGACTGTTTCTGTCGTCCCTCTCTTTTGTCGAACCTCTTCCCGTCCGACTGTTTTATCGTACACAGATCAGTCGCCTGTATATAGGCTTCTGCTTCAATCAAGGCCTCTTGAAGAGTCGCCACCCTTTTTCGAACTAAATCAAATTTGAAGGTAGACCCGTCTTTGAGACCTCTAAAAAAGTCAGTATAAGCTACCTCATCCGGTAACCCTTGAATCTGTATTCTCATCAGGTTGAACCGCCTGATGTAAGAACGTAGCCCTCCTTCTCGCCCTGCTGAATTGTTCCCAAATCAAGGGTCGTTTTCTTTGCAGGGATGTTCATAGCGAAGTTGGAGGCAAATAAGTAAGCAAGCGTCCTGAAGCTGTTTACACAACCAGTCGGCAGGTTGCCGAACCATTGCTGTGCAATTCCCTTGAGAGTCGCTGGGAAACACTTGCACCAAGTGGGATCATCCAACCCTTGAAGGTACATCAGGTTGGTGAATGCCATCAGATGGTCTTCTGGGTTAGTAGTGCCGTCATAGGCGCCTACTAGAACATTTTTTACTTTGGCCGGCTGAGCGGCTTCAGTAATTTCCTTGGAGAAGGCCGACGGCTGTTCACCAAGTCTAAGCAGCCGTAGCTGCCAGTCCATAGGTTGGACGTTTTTTGCTGCAGGTCCACCAAATGGAGGTGGTTGCATAAAATACTGTTGTTGCGGCACAAATGGTAAGTTTGGTACCGCTAGGGCACTATGAAAGCCGGACTGACGGGAGGTGCCGCCTGACTGACTCTCATGGTACGACTGAGTATGCCTCATCGAGGCATTTCGCAAACTGTCCTGAAAATTTGAAGTAGAAGCCGACTCTGATAATCGGTCACTCTTCTTCTGCTCTAGCAGGAGCCGAGCATCTGTGAACGTTTGCTTTGACCCGTCCGCCTGAATATGACGAACCGGTTTCCTATTTCCCGTAGGATAACGGAGTTTTGTGAAATCAAGAGCAGGTGGCTCCCGCTTCTTGGATTTAGGATGGGGAGTCGCCTCTCGCCCTTGAACTGGCTTCCTCTTCAGTGAAGTGGAAGGTTTCTTGGCCGACTGCTCTTTGACTGAAGCAGGCGGTTTTTTGTTGATCAACTCTTGAATCTCTCCCTTGAAGTCCCTCATGAAGGTCATGAGTTCGTTCCTTGTGATGGGAGCAGACCCATCAGTCGGCTGTTGCCGAGCAAGCGGGGCGCCTGCTGGCTCGCTTCCTGTTTGAAGATGCTCCCGTTCCCTCCTTTCGGTATGACGGGTACGTCGGGCCCTTAGGGTCCCGTCTGGAGCTGTATGAGTTTCAACTTCAAATTCACTTTCGGTATCATGGTCCGACTGAACTTGAGGGTCGTCTAGGGACGCCTCTCTTCTGGAGTCGGTACAGACTTGGATGCCATCTCTGAAGTACTCTCCCCACAGACGGCGCCAAATGTTTCGGGGTTTTCTGATGTCCTGCGGGAGAGTTACAATTCCGAGACTGGAACCGGACGCCTGTACCTGCAAAATAACGGAGACTCCTGAGAGCTCCGCCTCCAACGATCAAGTTAGTACCTGATTAAGGAGTAATTAATACGGAAATTAAAGTAATAAGATCTCTCTAGGTGAGAGTGCTTAGTGTTGGTAATCTGCGTCGTTAGCGAGATTAGCCGGTTGTTAGTGTTCCGTAATATCTCTGTTCTTCTGTGCTTGATTACTTGATTCTTTTATTCTTCGATTACCTAACTAATGAGGATTAATTAAGTATTTATAGCCTTGAGAAGCGTGCAACTCTCTAGGTTTAAGGTAAACCTAGGGCTGATCGGGCCTCTAGACTGGATTGGGCCTTGATGGCCGGTTTTCCCATTTGGCATGGGTGGACACGTGGCGTGTCTAAATTGGTCCGTAGAGGACGAATCTGTGATTGACACGTGGCAGGCTCCTGTTGGCCTTCGTGAAGGACACGTGGCGGAACCTGGTTGGTCCACTTGTCAGACGGTGATTGGTGGATAAAAATCCCCTAATCAGAATGCATTTCACTTCCATTTGATTTAAATAAATTTGTTTGAATGTGTTTGACTTTCATTTGATACAATTAGCTTTGTAGAACGTATTTGACTTTCATTTGATTCAAATAGCTTTGTAGGAATGTGATTGACTTTCATTTAATTCAATCAGCTTTGTAGAATGTATTTAACTTCCATTTGATTTAAATAGCTTTGTTTGAATGTGTTTGACTTTCATTTGATCCAATTAGCTTTGTAGAATGTATTTTACTTTCATTTGATTCAAATAGCTTTGTTTGAATGTGTTTGACTTTCATTTGATTTAATTTGCTTTGTAGAATGCATTCCACTTTCATTTTATTTATATAGCTTTGTTTGAATGTGTTTGATTTAAATTTAAATTAAAAAGCTTTTTTTGAATGTGTTTGACTTCCATTTGATTTAAAAGGCTTTGTTTAAATGTGTTTGACTTTTAATTTGATTCAATTAGCTTTGTAGAATGTATTTTACTTTTATTTGATTTAATTAGCTTTATGTGAATGCATTTGACTCTCATTTGATTCAATTAGCTTTGTTTAAATGTGTTTGACTTTTAATTTGATTCAATTAGCTTTGTAGAATGTATTTTACTTTAATTTGATTTAATTAGCTTCGTGTGAATGCATTTGACTCTCATTTGATTCAATTAGCTTTGTTTGAATGTGTTTGACTTTCATTTGATTCAATTAGCTTTGTAGAATGTATTTTACTTTAATTTGATTTAATTAGCTTCGTGTGAATGCATTTGACTCTCATTTGATTCAATTAGCTTTGTTTGAATGTGTTTGACTTTCATTTGATTCAATTAGCTTTGTAGAATGTATTTTACTTTAATTTGATTTAATTAGCTTTGTGTGAATGCATTTGACTCTCATTTGATTTAATTAGCTTTGTTTGAATGTGTTTGACTTTCATTTGATTCAATTAGCTTTGTAGAATGTATTTTACTTTAATTTGATTTAATTAGCTTTGTTTGAATGTATTTGACTCTCATTTGATTCAAATAGCTTTGTTTGAATGTGTTTGACTTTCATTGATTCAATTAGCTTTGTAGAATGTATTTGACTTTCATTTGATTCAAATAGCTTTGTTTGAATGTGTTTGACTTTCATTTGATTCAATTAGCTTTGTAGAATGTATTTGACTTTCATTTGATTCGAAAGCTTTGTTTGAATGTGTTTGACTTTCATTTGATTCAATTAGCTTATTTTGAATGTATTTGACTTTCATTCAATTCAATTAGCTTTGTAAAATGTATTTGACTTCCATTTGATTCAATTAGCTTTGTTTGAATGTGTTAGACTTTTATATGATTCAATTAGCTTTGTAGAATGTATTTGACTTTTATTTGATTTAATTAACTTTGTTTGAATGTATTTGACTCTCATTTGATTCAAATAGCTTTGTTTGAATGTGTTTGACTTTCGTTTGATTCAATTAGCTTTGTAGAATGTAATAGACTTCATTTGATTCAAATAACTTTGTTTGAATGTGTTTGACATTTATTTGTTTTAATACGCTTTGTAGAATGTATTTGACTTTCATTTTATTCAAATAGCTTTGTTTGAATGTGTTTGACTTTCATTTGATTTAATTAGCTTTGTAGAATGTATTTGACTTTCATTTGATTAAAATAGCTTTGTTTGAATGTGTTTGACTTTCATTTGATTCAAATAGCTTTGTTTGAATGTGTTTGACTTTCATTTGATTCAATTAGCTTCATTGAATATATTTGACTTTCATTTGATTCAATTAGCTTTGTAGAATGTATTTGACTTTTATTTGATTTAATTAGCTTTGTTTTAATGTATTTGACTCTCATTTGATTCAAATAGCTTTGTTTGAATGTGTTTGACATTCATTTGATTCAATTAGCTTTGTATAATGTATTTGACTTTTATTTGATTCCAATAGCTTTGTTTAAATGTGTTTGACTTTCATTTGATTCAATTAGCTTTGTAGAATGTATTTGACTTTTATTTGATTTAATTTGCTTTGTTTGAATGTATTTGACTCTCATTTGATTCAAATAGATTTGTAGAATGTTTTT
>NW_018744778.1:0-43394 GCF_001683475.1 Chenopodium quinoa
AGGCGCCAAGCCAACTGATCAAATCTACAAAACTAATACGACCTGTCCCAACATCATAGCAGGCGTCCGACGCATCCATCCGGATGAAATTCGTCGCAGAGAGCAGCTCCCTTTTGGGTGGAACATTGTTCTATAAACTAATTACACGGCACCTATACGACTGTCCCCAAGGGCAACCACGTAGCCGTTTTTGAGACAAGGATAACTCTATCACTAACCAAACCAGTGGTAGCAGTTGACATCTGAGTCAGATGACCGCCTGTATTACTTAGGATAAATACAGGGGGTACCTATTGAGTTAATAGCCAACAAACATTGGCGAATCAAGGGGTCTAGCCGGCCTTTGCGCCTGGTACCTCTACTTCTCAAACAAAAGTGACGGCGACTGAGTAACTCCAACGTTAACTCATAAGTCACTCCCTCAAATTTGGTATGGAACCTAAAAGGTTTGAGTCGTCCGCCTGTATTTAACAAACAGGGGCACTCAAACCCCTATTCCTACTAGGTAACCTATTGAGTTAATAGCCAACAAACATTGGCAAAACAAGGGATCAGCCGGCCCCCCCGCCTGGTACCTCTACTACTCAATCTAGATTGTGACGAAGACTAAGTAACTCCTATGTTAACTTAATAGTCACTCAAACTTAGTATGGAGCCTAAAAGGTATGAGTCGTCCGCCTGTTTTTAACAAACAGGGGCCCTCAATCACTACTCTTGCTAGGTTAAAAAATTATGAGTTAAAAGCCAACAACATTGGCAATAAAGGGAAACAACCGGTACCCGCCGCTTGTTTTCTCTACTACTCAATCCCTTGGCGACTAGGTAATACTCTATTTACTTGGTCAGACCACTTTCCTACTTGGTTAAATTTACAAAAGACAGGCCCGCCTGCCTAAAAAGGATCCAGACAAAATAGTTCGAATACCGATTGGATAAATGGTCGACTGATCGTCTATCCTGGAAACAGACAACCAGTCGTCCAGGGGCATAGGCGGCGTACTAACTATCCGTACCTGTCTGCAACGTTCGGCCATGTAAAACAGTCGGTCTAGTAAACAATTGGATATTAGATATGGAATACTCAGACAAATTTGAAGCAAAACAAAAATTCATTAAAAATAAGCCGGTCATTAAAGACCAGCAAAATATTCAAAGCCCCGGCCCCCTGGCCGGGTAAATACAAAGCAAACGGCACGCAGGCCGTGGAAAGAATACATAAAGCTTAAGAAGGGGCAGTTCAGTATTAGCAGCTGCCGCCTGGTCAGCACTCTTCTTGCTAAACTCGGCTTCAGCTGCATCTTTTTTTGATGCCTTACCCCCAAGCAGCACAAGCGCCACTACCGGCTCCTCCTCCTCCTCCTCCAACTCTTCCCCCAACGCCTCTTCTTCAGCAGCCGCCAGGATCTCTTGATTATATGCATCCGAACACTGGCGGTACGTTCTTTCCCAAGAGGCAAAGTCGGCACTGGGGAAGAGGCGGCCCCAGGTCATGCGCTGGATTTGAGCGGAGTCTTCCATCATCTCCCGACCAGCTCTTTCTTCTCTTGCTCGGCCTTTTCCGAGAGCTCTTGGGTAAGAATCTTCTCCTTGGTCACCAGGCGTTCCTTTACGCTCGCCAAGGATTTCTCCATGGCTTCGTAAGAGTACATTTTCAGGCGAAGAGGTTTCAGCTCGGCCTTGAGATTTGTGATGGTCGCCTCAAGCTCGTCATTCTTCTTCTGGGGCCGCCTCTAACTGAGCCCGAACAGCGGCGGTAGCCTGCGCTGATAATAAAGAATATCAATGGTCAGTACTTCATTTTGGGCAATCTGAAACAATGCCTTATCAACAGTCAGAGGCGCCTTAGCTTTTGCAGCCTTTACCTCTTTGTTTTTCCGATCAAGCGGCTTGCGAAGGCCGTTAACTCGGAGAAGGGCCTAAGTACAAAAAAAACAGGCGTCAGTTTCCAAACAAAAAAAGAAAACAGGCGTCCAGAAAATTCAAATACTCAAAAATATGCTAAGTATACCTCAGCAAGGACCCTTGCAATCCCGTCAAGGTCAAAGGTGCCGACACCCCTGACCGCCTCCCTTTCAGCTGGAGGAACTGCCCCTGATCATAGACTTGGCCATCTCTACCAAGTCAGGCTCCTGGGGGCCGGCTGCATCAAGCATAAACAAACGGATTAGACTTAGTAACAAAGGGAGCAAGTCTAAAATTTACAAGGACAACTTCATACCTCTAGGCGGCCCAGTTGGAGCTTTACAAGAAGTGGCCGGCTGTTTCTCAGCCGCCACCTGTTTCCTGGCAGAACCAGGACAGCTCCCAACAGTCGTCTTCCGGGCCTTGGGGTCCGACTGTTGGGAAGATGAAGCTCTTGGAGCACCCGTCTAAAAAAAGAAGAAAAAAAGTCGGTATATGCATAAACACTCCAAAAAGAGGGTGAAAGGTTCGGAGCTCACCAAGGGTGCCCCCTTCTTGGGGAGTCGGTTGAAGCTTGTTGCATAATAGAGGCCCGCAACATGGCCGCCGCAGTCTTGGAGGCGGTGATTTTGCTCATAGCGTCAGCTTCAAAAACAAACAGCAAAGTTAATAAAAGACAAACAACAAATGTATGAAACAACAGAGTATTCGACAGGCCGACTACCTCTTGAGCACCGACTGCTGAGGCCGTAGGCGGCCAAAAAAGTACTCGTCATAGAGCCACTTGAAGCTCGGGACGCAGTGCAGGGGTACTTGCTCTCGTACCCCTGAAGTAGAGTCGACCCTCGACTCTACTTTAAAGAGTCCTTTATCAAGGATCTCTTTCTTAGCCTTGGGTGGAACAGGCGGCATGCTACGGCCGCCTGCAAGAAGGGGCGGATTCCTGTTCCACCTATTGAAGCGCTTGTTCTGCTCAATGTCAGAACTCTCAATGATGAGGAAGGTGCTCCGCCAGTCCTTCCACTTGTTTGCTTTACCTCTTGTCATGAGGTAGCCCCTGTGGCTTGTCAATTGATACCAGCCGGTACCGCCTGTCTTAGGGGTCCGGCTAAGATAGTTCATATGGGCGAAAGCCTCGAAGCTCGGCTCCACCCCGTGCAGTTCGCACCCGGCCACATAGCCGAGTACGTTGACCCAGGAGTTTGGGGCTAACTGCCATAACCCCAACTCATACCCATCAAAAATCCGCTGAACAGCCGGATGTAATGGGAAGCGAAGCCCTGCCTTGATGGCCGCCTCGTAGCAGCCAAAGCAGGAGCTTTCATAACTGGAACCAGCCGGCCAGACGACTGTGTCTTCTGGATCCGGCACAAACACTAGAAAGTCGGGCCCATGGTGTGGTTTGCAATAAAGCTCTCCACTTTCTCTTGCATGGCTGTGATTCGGCCCCGAGGTACCGTGCAGTAGTAGGGGGTGTTTAGCTCTCGGTAAGAGGCGGATGGTTCCGCCCAATTGTCCCCCTTCTCAATTGCGTGAGAAAGTCTCGCCTCTTGCAGGCGGCTGTTTTTCTCTTCTGTACCCAAAGAAGCCTGGCCAGAAGAGCTTGACTCGGAATCGTCCTCCGACGAGTCTAAAGAGGACGACTCCTCCCCTCTCCCGGAGGGGCCCGCCTCCTCTCTTTGAAAGGAGCAGATTTGTTAACTGTTAAATTGGAAGGGGTCACTATGACTCCCCCCACAAAATTGCCGGCATCCAGGCCGCCTTGTCTCACTTCCACATCTGGCGCCTGGTCAGATGTTTCACTAATCGGCACCCTGTGGGAGGAGCCGTCTGAATTTGAGATCCTAGCTGTCTTTTTCGTTCTGGCCATCCTGCTCTGCATAGACACAGATACAGTCGGACTTTGTATAAAGGGCAAAGATGGGTCCGGAAAAGGGCAGGCGGCACTCCTAGTCCTAGATTCAGCCGTCCCCGGTGACCGGCTGATCACTAACCTAGGTCGTGTCGTGTGCTTCCGTGGTGCCATTTCAGAAAATAAAAAGAAAATTAAGAGTAAGAGAACTGAGTTACCTGAACGAGTGACGGTTGATGAAGTTCTGAAAATCCTGTGCGGTCGGCTTGTCAGAACAGGCGGTAGGCAGAAAAAGTCCAAAATGTCAGAGCAAGTTCAGGGGTCCGAATGTTCTCAAATAGTTCTCAAAGTGTGAAAATGACTCAAGGCAACTCTCCCTTATATAGGCGAAGTGAGAAGGCAAAGGGTCACTTTCATAATTCAAAATTTGGGCGGGAAAATCTCTCGTCCAGTCACGTGCCACCTGTGAGGGGCAAATGATTAGGGGATTTTGCTCCTACCAATCGGAATGCGCCACGTGGACCAATCAGGTCCTGCCAAGTGTCCCCTAGTTGGAACTGTCAGGGCTTGCCACGTGGCACACGCTTATTCGTCCACCTTGGACCTGTTATGTCACGACATGTGGCATACTCCATGCCTAATGGAGAAACCGGCCACCCAGGCCCAACTTCCGAGGGAAGCCCAATCGGCCCTAGGTTAACCCAAACCTAGGATGGGCACGTTTTCCAAGGTTATAAATACCTCCCTTAATCCTCATTAAGGGGGATGACAAGGAGATTACGAAAAACATTACGGAACAAACACATTAGTTACACACAGTAATAACCGGCTGATCTCGCTAACAAAGCAGATTACCTACATTAAACACTCTCACCTAGAGAGACCTTATTACTTTAATTTCCGCATTAATTACTCCTTAATCAGGTACTAACTTGACCGTTGGAGGCAGAGCTCACAAGAGTCTCCGTTATTTTGCAGGTACAGGCGTCCAGTTCCAGTCTCGGAATTGTAACTCTCCCGCAGGACATCAGAAAACCCCGAAACAAACCACATTCAAACAAAGCTAATTGAATCAAATGAAAGTTAACCACATTCAAACAAAGCTAATTTAAATCAAGTGAAATTCAAACACATTCAAACAAAGCTTTTTGAATCAAAAGAAAGTCAAATGATTTCAAAAAAAGCTAATTGAATCAAGTGAAAGTCAAACAAATTCAAACATAGCTTTTTGAATCAAATGATTGTCAAATGCATTCAACGATACTAATTGAATCATATGAAAGTCAAACACATTCAAACAAATCTTTTTGAATCAAATGAAAGTCAAATGCATTCAACAGATCAAATTGAATCAATTAAAAGTCAACCACATTCAAACAAAGCTAATTGAATCAAATTAAAGTCTAACACATTCAAACAAAGATTTTTGAATTAAATGAAAGTCAAATGCATTAAACAAAGCTAATTGATTCAAATGAAAGTCAATCACATTCAAACAAAGCTAATTTAATCAAATGAAAATCAAACACATTCAAACAAAGCTTTTTCAATCAAATGAAATTCAAATGCATTCAAAATAGCGATTTGAATCAAGTGAAAGTCAAACAAAGCTTTTTGAATCAAATGATTGTCAAATCCATTCAACGATGTTAATTGAATCATATGAAAGTCAAGCACATTCAAACAAATCTTTTTGAATCAACTGAAAGTCAAATGCAATTAAAAAAAAGTAATTAAATCAAGTGAAAGTCAAACACATTTAAACAAAGCTTTTTAAATCAAATGAAAGTTAAACGCATGCAACAAAGCTTATTGAATCAAATGAAAGTAAAACACATTCAAACTAAGCTAATTGCATCAAATGAAAGTCAAACACATTCGGACAAACCTTTTTTAATTAAATAAAAGTTAAATGCATTAAAAAAAGCTAATTTAATCAAGTGAAAGTCAAACACATTCAAACAAAGCTTTATTAGTTAAGTGATTGTCAAGTGCATTCCCAAAAAGCTAATTGAGTCAAATGAAAGTCAAACACATTCGAACAAAGCTTTTTGAATCAAATAAAAGTTAAATGCATTCAAAAAAGCTAATTGAATCAAGTGAAAGTCTAAGTAATTCAAACAAAGCTTTTTGAATAAAATGACTGTCAAATTCGTTCAACGATGCTAATTGAATCAAATGAAAGTCAAACACATTCAAACAAAGCTTTTTGAATCAAATGAAAGTCATATGAATTTAACAAAGCTAATTGAATCAAATGAAAGTCAATGGCATTCTAACAAAGCTAATTGAATCAAATGAAAGTCAATGGCATTCTAACAAACTTAATTAAATCAAACGAAAGTCAATGTCATTCTAACAAACCTAATTGAATCAAATGAAAGTCAACCACATTCAGACAAAGCTAATTAAATCAAATGAAAGTTAACCACATTCAAACAAAGCTAATTTAAATCAAGTGAAATTCAAACACATTCAAACAAAGCTTTTTGAATCCAAAGAAAGTCAAATGAGTTCAAAAAAGCTAATTGAATCAAATGAAAATTAAACAAATTCAAACATAGCTTTTTGAATCAAATGATTGTCAAATGCATTCAACGATACTAATTCAATCATATGAAAGTCAAACACATTCAAACAAATCTTTTTGAATCAAATGAAAGTCAAATGCATTCAACAGATCAAATTGAATCAATTAAAAGTCAACCACATTCAAACAAAGCTAATTAAATCCAATAGAAGGCAAACACATTCAAACAAAGCTATTTGAATCAAATGAAAGTCAAACACATTCAAACAATGCTATCTGAATCAAATGAAAGTCAAATGCATTCAAAAAAGATAATTAAATCAAACGAAAGTCAAACACATTCAGAAAAAGCTAATTGCATCAAATGGAAGTTAAAAACATTCAAACAAAGCTAATTAAATCATATGAAAGTCGAATGCTTTGAAAAAAGCTAATTGAATCAAGTAAAAGTCCAAAGAATTCAAACAAAGCTTTTGTATTCAAATGATTGTCAAATGCATTCAACGAGGCTAATTGAATCATATGACAGTCAAACAAAACTTTTTGAATCAAATAAAAGTCAAATGCATTCAACAAAGCAAATTGACTCAATTGAAAGTTAACCACATTCAAGCAAAGCTAATTGAATCAAATGAAAGTCAAACACATTTAAACAAAGCTATTTGAACCAAATGAAAGTGAAACACATTCAAGAAATGCTATTTGAATCAGATGAAAGTCAAACGCATTCAAAAAAGGTATTTAAATCAAGTGAAAGTCAAAATCATTCAAACAAAGCTATTTGAATCAAATTAAAGTCAAACACATTCAAACAAAGCTTTTTGAATTAAATTAAAGTCAAATGCATTAAACAAAGTTAATTGATTCAAATGAAAGTAAATCACATTCAAACAAAGCTAATTTAATCAAATAAAAATCAAACACATTCAAACAAAGCTTTTTCAATCAAATGAAATTCAAATGCATTCAAAATAGCGATTTGAATCAAGTGAAAGTCAAACAAAGCTTTTTGAATCAAATGATTGTCAAATCCGTTCAACGATGCTAATTGAATCATATAAATGTCAAGCACATTCAAACAAATCTTTTTGAATCAACTGAAAGTCAAATGCAATTAAAAAAAAGTAATTAAATCAAGTGAAAGTCAAACACATTTAAACAAAGCTTTTTAAATCAAATGAAAGTTAAATCCATTCAAAAAAGCTAATTGAATCAAGTGAAAGTCTAGGTAATTCAAACAAATCTTTTTGAATCAAATGACTGTCAAATGCGTTCAACGATGCTAATTGAATCAAATGAGAGTCAAACACATTCAAACAAAGCTTTTTGAATCAAATGAAAGTCATATGCATTCAACAAAGCTAATTGAATCAAATGAAAGTCAAAGGCATTCTAACAAACCTAATTAAATCAAACGAAAGTCAATGGCATTCTAACAAACCTAATTGAATCAAATGAAAGTCAACCACATTCAAACAAAGCTCATTGAATCAAATAAAAGTTAACCACATTAAAACAAAGCATATTAAATCAAGTGAAAATCAAACACATTCAAACAAAGCTTTTTGAATCAAAAGAAAGTCAAATGATTTCAAAAAAGCTAATTGAATCAAGTGAAAGTCAAACAAAATCAAACATAGCTTTTTGAATCAAATGATTGTCAAATGCATTCAACGATACTAATTGAATCATATGAAAGTCAAACACATTCAAACAAATCTTTTTGAATCAAATGAAAGTCAAATACATTCAACAGATCAAATTGAATCAATTAAATGTCAACCACATTCAAACAAAGCTAATTGAATCAAATTAAAGTCAAACACATTCAAACAAAGCTTTTTGAATTAAATGAAAGTCAAATGCATTAAACAAAGCTAATTGATTCAAATGAAAGTCAATCACATTCAAAGAAAGCTAATTTAATCAAATGAAAATCAAACACATTCAAACAAAGCTTTTTCAATCAAATGAAATTCAAATGCATTAAAAATAGCGATTTGAATCAAGTGAAAGTCAAACAAAGCTTTTTGAATCAAATGATTATCAAATCCATTCAACGATGTTAATTGAATCATATGAAAGTCAAGCACATTCAAACAAATCTTTTTGAATCAACTAAAAGTCAAATGCAATTAAAAAAAAGTAATTAAATCAAGTGAAAGTCAAACACATTTAAACAAAGCTTTTTAAATCAAATGAAAGTTAAATACATGCAACAAAGCTTATTGAATCAAATGAAAGTAAAACACATTCAAAAAAAGCTAATTGCATCAAATTAAAGTCAAACACATTGAGACAAAGCTTTTTTAATTAAATAAAAGTTAAATGCATTCAAAAAAGCTAATTTAATCAAGTGAAAGTCAAACACATTCAAACAAAGCTTTTTTAGTTAAGTGATTGTCAAGTGCATTCCCACAAAGCTAATTGAATCAAGTGAAAGTCAAACACATTCGAACAAAGCTTTTTGAATCAAATAAAAGTTAAATGCATTTAAAAAAGCTAATTGAATCAAGTGAAAGTCTAAGTAATTTAAACAAAGCTTTTTTAATACAATGACTGTCAAATTCGTTCAACGATGCTAATTGAATCAAATGAAAGTCAAACACATTCAAACAAAGCTTTTTGAATCAAATGAAAGTCAAATGCATTCAACAAAGCTAATTGAATCAAATGAAAGTCAATGTCATTCTAACAAAGCTAATTGAATCAAATGAAAGTCAATGGCATTCTAACAAACTTAATTAATTCAAACGAAAGTCAATGGCATTCTAACAAACCTAATTGAATCAAATGAAAGTCAACCACATTCAGACAAAGCTAATTAAATCAAATGAAAGTTAACCACATTCAAACAAAGCTAATTTAAATCAAGTGAAATTCAAACACATTCAAACAAAGCTTTTTGAATCCAAAGAAAGTCAAATGAGTTCAAAAAAGCTAATTGAATCAAGTGAAAGTCAAACAAATTCAAACATAGCTTTTTGAATCAAATGATTATCAAATGCATTCAACGATACTAATTGAATCATATGAAAGTCAAACACATTCAAACAAATCTTTTTGAATAAAATGAATGTCAAATGCATTCAACAGATCAAATTGAATCAATTAAAAGTCAACCACATTCAAACAAAGCTAATTAAATCCAATGGAAGGCAAACACATTCAAACAAAGCTATTTGAATCAAATGAAAGTCAAACACATTCAAACAATGCTATCTGAATCAAATGAAAGTCAAATGCATTCAAAAAAGATAATTAAATCAAACGAAAGTCAAACACATTCAGACAAAGCTAATTGCATCAAATGAAAGTAAAAAACATTCAAACAAAGCTAATTAAATCATATGAAAGTCAAATGCTTTCAAAAAAGCTAATTGAATCAACTAAAAGTCCAAAGATTTAAAACAAAGCTTTTTGAATCAAATGATTGTTAAATGCATTCAACGAGGCTAATTGAATCATATGACAGTAAAACAAAACTTTTTGAATCAAATGAAAGTCAAATGCATTCAACAAAGCAAATTGACTCAATTGAAAGTTAACCACATTCAAGCAAAGCTAATTGAATCAAATGAAAGTCAAACACATTTAAACAAAGCTATTTGAACCAAATGAAAGTCAAACACATTCAAGAAATGATATTTGAATCAGATGAAAGTCAAACGCATTCAAAAAAGGTATTTAAATCAAGTGAAATCAATATCATTCAAACAAAGCTATTTGAATCTAATTAAAGTCAAACACATTCAAACAAAGCTTTTTGAATTAAATAAAAGTCAAATGCATTAAACAAAGCTAATTGATTCAAATAAAAGTCAATCACATTCAAACAAAGCTAATTTAATCAAATAAAAATCAAACACATTCAAACAAAGCTTTTTCAATCAAATGAAATGCAAATGCATTCAAAATAGCGATTTGAATCAAGTAAAAGTCAAACAAAGCTTTTTGAATCAAATGATTGTCAAATCCATTCAACGATGCTAATTGAATCATATGAAAGTCAAGCACATTCAAACAAATCTTTTTGAATCAAATGAAAGTCAAATGCAATTAAAAAAAAGTAATTAAATCAAGTGAAAGTCAAACACATTTAAACAAAGCTTTTTAAATCAAATGAAAGTTAAATTCATTTAAAAAAGCTAATTGAATCAAGTGAAAGTCTAGGTAATGCAAACAAAGCTTTTTGAATCAAATGACTGTCAAATGCTTTCAACGATGCTAATTGAATCAAATGAGAGTCAAACACATTCAAACAAAGCTTTTTGAATCAAATGAAGGTCATATGCATTCAACAAAGCTAATTGAATCATATGAAATTCAATGGCATTCTAACAAACCTAATTAAATTAAACTAAAGTCAATGACATTCTAACAAACCTAATTGAATCAAATGAAAGTCAACCACATTCAGACAAAACTAATTAAATCAAATGAAAGTTAACCACATTCAAACAAAGCTAATTTAAATCAAGTGAAATTCAAAAACATTCAAACAAAGCTTTTTGAATCCAAAGAAAGTCAAATGAGTTCAAAAAAGCTAATTGAATCAAGTGAAAGTCAAACAAATTCAAACATAGCTTTTTGAATAAAATGATTGTCAAATGCATTCAATGATACTAATTGAATCATATGAAAGTCAAACACATTCAAACAAATCTTTTTGAATCAAATGAAAGTCAAATGCATTCAACAAATCAAATTGAATCAATTAAAAGTCAACCACATTCAAACAAAGCTAATTAAATCCAATGGAAGGCAAACACATTCAAAAAAAGCTATTTGAATCAAATTAAAGTCAAACACATTCAAACAATGCTATCTGAATCAAATGAAAGCCAAATGCATTCAAAAAAGATAATTAAATCAAACGGAAGTCAAACACATTCAGACAAAGCTAATTGCATCAAATGAAAGTCAAAAACATTCAAACAAAGCTAATTAAATCATATGAAAGTCGAATGCTTTGAAAAAAGCTAATTGAAACAAGTAAAAGTCCAAAGAATTCAAACAAAGCTTTTTGAATCAAATGATTGTCAAATGCATTCAACGAGGCTAATTCAATCATATGACAGTCAAACAAAACTTTTTGAATCAAATGAAAGTCAAATGCATTCAACAAAGCAAATTGACTCAATTGAAAGTTAACCACATTCAAGCAAAGCTAATTGAATCAAATGAAAGTCAAACACATTTAAACAAAGCTATTTGAACCAAATGAAAGTCAAACACATTCAAGAAATGCTATTTGAATCAGATGAAAGTCAAACGCATTCAAAAAAGGTATTTAAATCAAGTGAAATCAAAATCATTCAAACAAAGCTATTTGAATCTAATTAAAGTCAAACACATTCACACAAAGCTTTTTGAATTAAATGAAAGTCAAATGCATTAAAAAAAGCTAATTGACTCAAATGAAAGTCAATCACATTCAAACAAAGCTAATTTAATCAAATAAAAATCAAACACATTCAAACAAAGCTTTTTCAATCAAATGAAATTCAAATGCATTCAAAATAGCGATTTGAATCAAGTGAAAGTCAAACAAAGCTTTTTGAATCAATTGATTGTCAAATCCATTCAACGATGCTAATTGAATCATATGAAAGTCAAGCACATTCAAACAAATCTTTTTGAATCAACTGAAAGTCAAATGCAATTAAAAAAAAGTAATTAAATCAAGTGAAAGTCAAACACATTTAAACAAAGCTTTTTAAATCAAATGAAAGTTAAATCCATTCAAAAAAGCTAATTGAATCTAGTGAAAGTCTAGGTAATTCAAACAAAGCTTTTTGAATCAAATGACTGTCAAATGCGTTCAACGATGCTAATTGAATCAAATGAGAGTCAAACACATTCAAACAAAGCTAATTGAATCAAATGAAATTCAATGGCATTCTAACAAAGCTAATTGAATCAAATGAAAGTCAATGGCATTCTAACAAACTTAATTAAATTAAACGAAAGTCAATGACATTCTAACAAACCTAATTGAGTCAAATGAAAGTCAACCACATTCAGACATAACTAATTAAATCAAATGAAAGTTAACCACATTCAAACAAGGCTAATTTAAATCAAGTGAAATTCAAACACATTTAAACAAAGCTATTTGAACCAAATGAAAGTCAAACACATTCAAGAAATGCTATTTGAATCAGATGAAAGTCAAACGCATTCAAAAAAGGTATTTAAATCAAGTGAAAGTCAAAATCATTCAAACAAAGCTATTTGAATCAAATTAAAGTCAAACACATTCAAACAAAGCTTTTTGAATTAAATGAAAGTCAAATGCATTAAACAAAGCTAATTGATTCAAATTAAAGTCAATCACATTCAAACAAAGCTAATTTAATCAAATAAAAATCAAACACATTCAAACAAAGCTTTTTCAATCAAATGAAATTCAAATGCATTCAAAATAGCGATTTGAATCAAGTGAAAGTCAAACAAAGCTTTTTGAATCAAATGATTGTCAAATCCGTTCAACGATGCTAATTGAATCATATGAAAGGCAAGCACATTCAAACAAATCTTTTTGAAAAAACTGAAAGTCAAATGCAGTTAAAAAAAAGTAATTAAATCAAGTGAAAGTCAAACACATTTAAACAAAGCTTTTTAAATCAAATGAAAGTTAAATCCATTCAAAAAAGCTAATTGAATCAAGTGAAAGTCTAGGTAATTCAAACAAAGCTTTTTGAATCAAATGACTGTCAAATGCTTTCAACGATGCTAATTGAATCAAATGAGAGTCAAACACATTCAAACAAAGCTTTTTGAATCAAATGAAGGTCATATGCATTCAACAAAGCTAATTGAATCGTATGAAATTCAATGGCATTCTAACAAACCTAATTAAATTAAACTAAAGTCAATGATATTCTAACAAACCTAATTGAATCAAATGAAAGTCAACCACATTCAGACAAAACTAATTAAATCAAATGAAAGTTAACCACATTCAAACAAAGCTAATTTAAATCAAGTGAAAATCAAAAACATTCAAACAAAGCTTTTTGAATCCAAAGAAAGTCAAATGAGTTCAAAAAAGCTAATTGAATCAAGTGAAAGTCAAACAAATTCAAACATAGCTTTTTGAATAAAATGATTGTCAAATGCATTCAACGATACTAATTGAATCATATGACAGTCAAACACATTCAAACAAATCTTTTTGAATCAAATGAAAGTCAAATGCATTCAACAAATGAAATTGAATCAATTAAAAGTCAACCACATTCAAACAAAGCTAATTAAATCCAATGGAAGGCAAACACATTCAAACAAAGCTATTTGAATCAAATGAAAGTCAAACACATTCAAACAATGCTATCTGAATCAAATGAAAGCCAAATGCATTCAAAAAAGATAATTAAATCAAACAAAAGTCAAACACATTCAGACAAAGCTAATTGCATCAAATGAAAGTCAAAAACATTCATACAAAGCTAATTAAATCATATGAAAGTTGAATGCTTTGAAAAAAGCTAATTGAATCAAGTAAAAGTCCAAAGAATTCAAACAAAGCTTTTTGAATCAAATGATTGTCAAATGCATTCAACGAGGCTAATTCAATCATATGACAGTCAAACAAAACTTTTTGAATCAAATGAAAGTCAAATGCATTCAACAAAGCAAATTGACTCAATTGAAAGTTAACCACATTCAAGCAAAGCTAATTGAATCAAATGAAAGTCAAACACATTTAAACAAAGCTATTTGAACCAAATGGAAGTCAAACATATTCAAGAAATGCTATTTGAATCAGATGAAAGTCAAACGCATTCAAAAAAGGTATTTAAATCAAGTGAAATCAAAATCATTCAAACAAACCTATTTGAATCTAATTAAAGTCAAACACATTCAAACAAAGCTTTTTGAATTAAATGAAAGTCAAATGCATTAAAAAAAGCTAATTGACTCAAATGAAAGTCAATCACATTCAAACAAAGCTAATTTAATCAAATAAAAATCAAACACATTCAAACAAAGCTTTTTCAATCAAATGAAATTCAAATGCATTCAAAATAGCGATTTGAATCAAGTGAAAGTCAAACAAAGCTTTTTGAATCAATTGATTGTCAAATCCATTCAACGATGCTAATTGAATCATATGAAAGTCAAGCACATTCAAACAAATCTTTTTGAATCAACTGAAAGTCAAATGCAATTAAAAAAAGTAATTAAATCAAGTGAAAGTCAAACACATTTAAACAAAGCTTTTTAAATCAAATGAAAGTTAAATCCATTCAAAAAAGCTAATTGAATCAAGTGAAAGTCTAGGTAATTCAAACAAAGCTTTTTGAATCAAATGACTGCCAAATGCGTTCAACGATGCTAATTGAATCAAATGAGAGTCAAACACATTCAAACAAAGCTAATTGAATCAAATGAAATTCAATGGCATTCTAACAAAGCTAATTGAATCAAATGAAAGTCAATGGCATTCTAACAAACTTAATTAAATCAAACGAAAGTCAATGACATTCTAACAAACCTAATTGAATCAAATGAAAGTCAACCACATTCAGACATAACTAATTAAATCAAATGAAAGTTAACCACATTCAAACAAGGCTAATTTAAATCAAGTGAAATTCAAACACATTTAAACAAAGCTATTTGAACCAAATGAAAGTCAAACACATTCAAGAAATGCTATTTGAATCAGATGAAAGTCAAACGCATTCAAAAAAGGTATTTAAATCAAGTGAAAGTCAAAATCATTCAAACAAAGCTATTTGAATCAAATTAAAGTCAAACACATTCAAACAAAGCTTTTTGAATTAAATGAAAGTCAAATGCATTAAACAAAGCTAATTGATTCAAATTAAAGTCAATCACATTCAAACAAAGCTAATTTAATCAAATAAAAATCAAACACATTCAAACAAAGCTTTTTCAATCAAATGAAATTCAAATGCATTCAAAATAGCGATTTGAATCAAGTGAAAGTCAAACAAAGCTTTTTGAATCAAATGATTGTCAAATCCGTTCAGCGATGCTAATTGAATCATATGAAAGGCAAGCACATTCAAACAAATCTTTTTGAAAAAACTGAAAGTCAAATGCTGTTAAAAAAAAGTAATTAAATCAAGTGAAAGTCAAACACATTTAAACAAAGCTTTTTAAATCAAATGAAAGTTAAATCCATTCAAAAAAGCTAATTGAATCAAGTGAAAGTCTAGGTAATTCAAACAAAGCTTTTTGAATCAAATGACTGTCAAATGCGTTCAACAATGCTAATTGAATCAAATGAGAGTCAAACACATTCAAACAAAGCTTTTTGAATCAAATGAAAATCATATGCAATTAACAAAGCTAATTGAATCAAATGAAAGTCAATGGCATTCTAACAAACCTAATTAAATCAAACGAAAGTTAATGGCATTCTAACAAACCTAATTGAATCAAATGAAAGTCAGCCACATTCAAACAAAGCTAATTGAATCAAATGAAAGTTAACCACATTCAAACAAAGCATATTAAATCAAGTGAAAATCAAACACATTCAAAAAAAGCTTTTTGAATCAAAAGAAAGTCAAATGATTTCAAAAAAGCTAATTGAATCAAGTGAAAGTCAAACAAATTCAAACATAGCTTTTTGAATCAAATGATTGTCAAATGCATTCAACGATACTAATTGAATCATATGAAAGTCAAACACATTCAAACAAATCTTTTTGAATCAAATGAAAGTCAAATGCATTCAACAAATCAAATTGAATCAATTAAAAGTCAACCACATTCAAACAAAGCTAATTAAATCCAATGGAAGGAAAACACATTCAAACAAAGCTATTTGAATCAAATGAAAGTCAAACACATTCAAACAATGCTATCTGAATCAAATGAAAGTCAAATGCATTTAAAAAAGATAATTAAATCAAACAAAAGTCAAACACATTCAGACAAAGCTAATTGCATCAAATGAAAGTGAAAAACATTCAAACAAAGCTAATTAAATCATATGAAAGTCAAATGCTTTGAAAAAAGCTAATTGAATCAAGTAAAAATCCAAAGAATTCAAACGAAGCTTTTTGAATCAAATGATTGTCAAATGCATTTAACGAGGCTAATTGAATCATATGACAGTCAAACAAAACTTTTTGAATCAAATGAAAGTCAAATGCATTCAACAAAGCAAATTGACTCAATTTAAAGTTAACCACATTCAAGCAAAGCTAATTGAATCAAATGAAAGTTAAACACATTTAAACAAAGCTATTTGAACCAAATGAAAGTCAAACACATTCAAGAAATGCTATTTGAATCAGATGAAAGTCAAACGCATTCAAAAAAGGTATTTAAATCAAGTGAAAGTCAAAATCATTCAAACAAAGCTATTTGAATCAAATTAAAGTCAAACACATTCAAACAAAGCTTTTTGAATTAAATGAAAGTCAAATGCATTAAACAAAGCTAATTGATTCTAATGAAAGTCAATCACATTTTAACAAAGCTAATTTAATCAAATAAAAATCAAACACATTCAAACAAAGCTTTTTCAATCAAATGAAATGCAAATGCATTCAAAATAGCGATTTGAATCAAGTGAAAGTTAAACAAAGCTTTTTGAATCAAATGATTGTCAAATCCATTCAACGATGCTAATTGAATCAACTGAAAGTCAAATGCAATTAAAAAAAGTAATTAAATCAAGTGAAAGTCAAACACATTTAAACAAAGCTTTTTAAATCAAATGAAAGTTAAATCCATTCAAAAAAGCTAATTGAATCAAGTGAAAGTCTAGGTAATTCAAACAAAGCTTTTTGAATCAAATGACTGTCAAATGCTTTCAACGATGCTAATTGAATCAAATGAGAGTCAAACACATTCAAACAAAGCTTTTTGAATCAAATGAAAGTCATATGCATTCAACAAAGCTAATTGAATCAAATGAAATTCAATGGCATTCTAACAAACCTAATTAAATCAAACTAAAGTCAATGACATTCTAACAAACCTAATTGTATCAAATGAAAGTCAACCACATTCAGACAAAACTAATTAAATCAAATGAAAGTTAACCACATTCAAACAAAGCTAATTTAAATCAAGTGAAATTCAAAAACATTCAAACAAAGCTTTTTGAATCCAAAGAAAGTCAAATGAGTTCAAAAAAGCTAATTGAATCAAGTGAAAGTCAAACAAATTCAAACATAGCTTTTTGAATAAAATGATTGTCAAATGCATTCAACGATACTAATTGAATCATATGAAAGTCAAACACATTCAAACAAATCTTTTTGAATCAAATGAAAGTCAAATGCATTCAACAAATCAAATTGAATCAATTAAAAGTCAACCACATTCAAACAAAGCTAATTAAATCCAATGGAAGGCAAACACATTCAAACAAAGCTATTTGAATCAAATTAAAGTCAAACACATTCAAACAATGCTATCTGAATCAAATGAAAGTCAAATGCATTCAAAAAAGATAATTAAATCAAACGAAAGTCAAACACATTTAGACAAAGCTAATTGCATCAAATGAAAGTAAAAAACATTCAAACAAAGCTAATTAAATCATATGAAAGTCGAATGCTTTGAAAAAAGCTAATTGAATCAAGTAAAAGTCCAAAGAATTTAAACAAAGCTTTTTGAATCAAATGATTGTCAAATGCATTCAACGAGGCTAATTGAATCATATGACAGTCAAACAAAACTTTTTGAATCAAATGAAAGTCAAATGCATTCAACAAAGCAAATTGACTCAATTGAAAGTTAACCACATTCAAGCAAAGCTAATTGAATCAAATGAAAGTTAAACACATTTAAACAAAGCTATTTGAACCAAATGAAAGTCAAACACATTCAAGAAATGCTATTTGAATCAGATGAAAGTCAAACGCATTCAAAAAAGGTATTTAAATCAAGTGAAAGTCAAATTCATTCAAACAAAGCTATTTGAATCAAATTAAAGTCAAACACATTCAAACAAAGCTTTTTGAATTAAATGAAAGTCAAATGCATTAAACAAAGCTAATTGATTCAAATGAAAGTCAATCGAATTCAAACAAAGCTAATTTAATCAAATAAAAATCAAACACATTCAAACAAAGCTTTTTCAATCAAATGAAATGCAAATGCATTCAAAATAGCGATTTTAATCAAGTGAAAGTCAAACAAAGCTTTTTGAATCAAATGATTGTCAAATCCATTCAACGATGCTAATTGAATCATATGAAAGTCAAGCACATTCAAACAAATCTTTTTGAATAACCTGAAAGTCAAATGCAATTAAAAAAAAGTAATTAAATCAAGTGAAAGTCAAACACATTTAAACAAAGCTTTTGAAATCAAATGAAAGTTAAATCCATTCAAAAAAGCTAATTTAATCAAGTGAAAGTCTAGGTAATTCAAACAAAGCTTTTTGAATCAAATGACTGTCAAATGCGTTCAACGATGCTAATTGAATCAAATGAGAGTCAAACACATTCAAACAAAGCTTTTTGAATCAAATGAAAGTCATATGCATTCAACAAAACTAATTGAATCAAATGAAAGTCAATGGAATTCTAACAAACCTAATTAAATCAAACGAAAGTTAATGGCATTCGAACAAACCTAATTGAATCAAATGAAAGTCAACCACATTCAAACAAAGCTAATTGAATCAAATGAAAGTTAACCACATTCAAACAAAGCATATTAAATCAAGTGAAAATCAAACACATTCAAAAAAAGCTTTTTGAATCAAAAGAAAGTCAAATGATTTCAAAAAAGCTAATTGAATCAAGTGAAAGTCAAACAAATTCAAACATAGCTTTTTGAATCAAATGATTGTCAAATGCATTCAACGATACTAATTGAATCATATGAAAGTCAAACACATTCAAAAAAATCTTTTTGAATCAAATGAAAGTTAAATGCATTCAACAGATCAAATTGAATCAATTAAAAGTCAACCACATTTAAACAAAGCTAATTAAATCCAATGGAAGGCAAACACATTCAAACAAAGCTATTTGAATCAAATGAAAGTCAAACACATTCAAACAGTGCTATCTGAATCAAATGAAAGTCAAATGCATTCAAAAAAGATAATTAAATCAAACAAAAGTCAAACACCTTCAGACAAAGCTAATTGCATCCAATGAAAGTCAAAAACATTCAAACAAAGCTAATTAAATCATATGAAAGTCAAATGCTTTGAAAAAAGCTAATTGAATCAAGTAAAAGTCCAAAGAATTCAAACAAAGCTTTTTGAATCAAATGATTGTCAAATGCATTCAACGATGCTAATTGAATCAAATGAGAGTCAAACACATTCAAACAAAGCTTTTTGAATCAAATGAAAGTCATATGCATTCAACAAAGCTAATTGAATCAAATGAAATTCAATGGCATTCTAACAAACCTAATTAAATCAAACTAAAGTCAATGACATTCTAACAAACCTAATTGTATCAAATGAAAGTGAACCACATTCAGACAAAACTAATTTAATCAAATGAAAGTTAACCACATTCAAACAAAGCTAATTTAAATCAAGTGAAATTCAAAAACATTCAAACAAAGCTTTTTGAATCCAAAGAAAGTCAAATGAGTTCAAAAAAGCTAATTGAATCAAGTGAAAGTCAAACAAATTCAAACATAGCTTTTTGAATAAAATGATTGTCAAATGCATTCAACGATACTAATTGAATCATATGAAAGTCAAACACATTCAAACAAATCTTTTTGAATCAAATGAAAGTCAAATGCATGCAACAAATCAAATTGAATCAATTAAAAGTCAACCACATTCAAACAAAGCTAATTAAATCCAATGGAAGGCAAACACATTCAAACAAAGCTATTTGAATCAAATGAAAGTCAAACACATTCAAACAATGCTATCTGAATCAAATGAAAGTTAAATGCATTCAAAAAAGATAAATAAATCAAATGAAAGTAAAACACATTCAGACAATGCTAATTGCATCAATTGAAAGTAAAAAACATTCAAACAAAGCTAATTAAATCATATGAAAGTCAAATGCTTTGAAAAAAGCTAATTGAATCAAGTAAAAGTCCAAAGAATTCAAACAAAGCTTTTTTATTCAAATGATTGTCAAATGCATTTAACGAGGCTAATTGAATCATATGACAGTCAAACAAAACTTTTAAAATCAAATGAAAGTCAAATGCATTCAACGAAGCAAATTGACTCAATTGAAAGTTAACCACATTCAAGCAAAGCTAATTGAATCAAATGAAAGTCTAACACATTTTAACAAAGCTATTTGAAACAAATGAAAGTCAAACACATTCAGGAAATGCTATTTGAATCAGATGAAAGTCAAATGCATTCAAAAAAGGTATTTAAATCGAGTGAAAGTCAAAATCATTCAAACAAAGCTATTTGAATCAAATTAAAGTCAAACACATTCAAACAAAGCTTTTTGAATTAAATGAAAGTCAAATGCTTTAAACAAAGCTAATTGATTCAAATGAAAGTCAATCACATTCAAACAAAGCTAATTTAATCAAATAAAAATCAAACACATTCAAACAAAGCTTTTTCAATCAAATAAAATTCAAATGCATTCAAAATAGCGATTTGAATCAAGTGAAAGTCAAACAAAGCTTTTTGAATCAAATGATTTTGAAATCCGTTCAACGATGCTAATTGAATCATATGAAAGGCAAGCACATTCAAACAAATCTTTTTGAAAAAACTGAAAGTCAAATGCAATTAAAAAAAAGTAATTAAATCAAGTGAAAGTCAAACACATTTCAACAAAGCTTTTTAAATCAAATGAAAGTTAAATCCATTCAAAAAAGCTAATTGAATCAAGTGAAAGTCTAGGTAATTCAAACAAAGCTTTTTGAATCAAATGACTGTCAAATGCGTTCAACGATGCTAATTGAATCAAATGAGAGTCAAACACATTCAAACAAAGCTTTTTGAATCAAATGAAAGTCATATGCATTCAACAAAGCTAATTGAATCAAATGAAAGTCAATGGCATTCTAACAAACCTAATTAAATCAAACGAAAAATAATGGCATTCTAACAAACCTAATTAAATCAAACTAAAGTCAATTACATTCTAACAAACCTAATTGTATCAAATGAAAGTGAACCACATTCAGACAAAACTAATTAAATCAAATGAAAGTTAACCACATTCAAACAAAGCTAATTTAAATCAAGTGAAATTCAAAAACATTCAAACAAAGCTTTTTGAATCCAAAGAAAGTCAAATGAGTTCAAAAAAGCTAATTGAATCAAGTGAAAGTCAAACAAATTCAAACATAGCTTTTTGAATAAAATGATTGTCAAATGCATTCAACGATACTAATTGAATCATATGAAAGTCAAACACATTCAAACAAATCTTTTTGAATCAAATGAAAGTCAAATGCATTCAACAAATCAAATTGAATCAATTAAAAGTCAACCACATTCAAACAAAGCTAATTAAATCCAATGGAAGGCAAACACATTCAAACAAAGCTATTTGAATCAAATGAAAGTCAAACACATTCAAACAATGCTATCTGAATCAAATGAAAGTTAAATGCATTCAAAAAAGATAATTAAATCAAACGAAAGTAAAACACATTCAGACAAAGCTAATTGCATCAAATGAAAGTAAAAAACATTCAAACAAAGCTAATTAAATCATATGAAAGTCAAATGCTTTGAAAAAAGCTAATTGAATCAAGTAAAAGTCCAAAGAATTCAAACAAAGCTTTTTGATTCAAATGATTGTCAAATGCATTCAACGAGGCTAATTGAATCATATGACAGTCAAACAAAACTTTTAAAATCAAATGAAAGTCAAATGCATTCAACAAAGCAAATTGACTCAATTGAAAGTTAACCACATTCAAGCAAAGCTAATTGAATCAAATGAAAGTTAAACACATTTAAACAAAGCTATTTGAACCAAATGAAAGTCAAACACATTCAAGAAATGCTATTTGAATCAGATGAAAGTCAAACGCATTCAAAAAAGGTATTTAAATCAAGTGAAAGTCAAATTCATTCAAACAAAGCTATTTGAATCAAATTAAAGTCAAACACATTCAAACAAAGCTTTTTGAATTAAATGAAAGTCAAATGCATTAAACAAAGCTAATTGATTCAAATGAAAGTCAATCACATTCAAACAAAGCTAATTTAATCAAATAAAAATCAAACACATTCAAACAAAGCTTTTTCAATCAAATGAAATGCAAATGCATTCAAAATAGCGATTTTAATCAAGTGAAAGTCAAACAAAGCTTTTTGAATCAAATGATTGTCAAATCCATTCAACGATGCTAATTGAATCATATGAAAGTCAAGCACATTCAAACAAATCTTTTTGAATAACCTGAAAGTCAAATGCAATTAAAAAAAAGTAATTAAATCAAGTGAAAGTCAAACACATTTAAACAAAGCTTTTGAAATCAAATGAAAGTTAAATCCATTCAAAAAAGCTAATTTAATCAAGTGAAAGTCTAGGTAATTCAAACAAAGCTTTTTGAATCAAATGACTGTCAAATGCGTTCAACGATGCTAATTGAATCAAATGAGAGTCAAACACATTCAAACAAAGCTTTTTGAATCAAATGAAAGTCATATGCATTCAACAAAACTAATTGAATCAAATGAAAGTCAATGGAATTCTAACAAACCTAATTAAATCAAACGAAAGTTAATGGCATTCTAACAAACCTAATTGAATCAAATGAAAGTCAACCACATTCAAACAAAGCTAATTGAATCAAATGAAAGTTAACCACATTCAAACAAAGCATATTAAATCAAGTGAAAATCAAACACATTCAAAAAAAGCTTTTTGAATCAAAAGAAAGTCAAATGATTTCAAAAAAGCTAATTGAATCAAGTGAAAGTCAAACAAATTCAAACATAGCTTTTTGAATCAAATGATTGTCAAATGCATTCAACGATACTAATTGAATCATATGAAAGTCAAACACATTCAAAAAAATCTTTTTGAATCAAATGAAAGTTAAATGCATTCAACAGATCAAATTGAATCAATTAAAAGTCAACCACATTTAAACAAAGCTAATTAAATCCAATGGAAGGCAAACACATTCAAACAAAGCTATTTGAATCAAATGAAAGTCAAACACATTCAAACAATGCTATCTGAATCAAATGAAAGTCAAATGCATTCAAAAAAGATAATTAAATCAAACAAAAGTCAAACACCTTCAGACAAAGCTAATTGCATCCAATGAAAGTCAAAAACATTCAAACAAAGCTAATTAAATCATATGAAAGTCAAATGCTTTGAAAAAAGCTAATTGAATCAAGTAAAAGTCCAAAGAATTCAAACAAAGCTTTTTGAATCAAAAGATTGTCAAATGCATTCAACGAGGCTAATTGAATCATATGACAGTCAAACAAAACTTTTTGAATCAAATGAAAGTCAAATGCATTCAACAAAGCAAATTGACTCAATTGAAAGTTAACCACATTCAAGCAAAGCTAATTGAATCAAATGAAAGTTAAACACATTTAAACAAAGCTATTTGAACCAAATGAAAGTCAAACACATTCAAGAAATGCTATTTGAATCAGATGAAAGTCAAACGCATTCAAAAAAGGTATTTAAATCAAGTGAAAGTCAAATTCATTCAAACAAAGCTATTTGAATCAAATTAAAGTCAAACACATTCAAACAAAGCTTTTTGAATTAAATGAAAGTCAAATGCATTAAACAAAGCTAATTGATTCAAATGAAAGTCAATCACATTCAAACAAAGCTAATTTAATCAAATAAAAATCAAACACATTCAAACAAAGCTTTTTCAATCAAATGAAATGCAAATGCATTCAAAATAGCGATTTGAATCAAGTGAAAGTCAAACAAAGCTTTTTGAATCAAATGATTGTCAAATCCATTCAACGATGCTAATTGAATCATATGAAAGTCAAGCACATTCAAACAAATCTTTTTGAATAACTGAAAGTCAAATGCAATTAAAAAAAAGTAATTAAATCAAGTGAAAGTCAAACACATTTAAACAAAGCTTTTGAAATCAAATGAAAGTTAAATCCATTCAAAAAAGCTAATTTAATCAAGTGAAAGTCTAGGTAATTCAAACAAAGCTTTTTGAATCAAATGACTGTCTAATGCTTTCAACGATGCTAATTGAATCAAATGAGAGTCAAACACATTCAAACAAAGCTTTTTGAATCAAATGAAAGTCATATGCATTCAACAAAGCTAATTGAATCAAATGAAATTCAATGGCATTCTAACAAACCTAATTAAATCAAACTAAAGTCAATGACATTCTAACAAACCTAATTGTATCAAATGAAAGTGAACCACATTCAGACAAAACTAATTTAATCAAATGAAAGTTAACCACATTCAAACAAAGCTAATTTAAATCAAGTGAAATTCAAAAACATTCAAACAAAGCTTTTTGAATCCAAAGAAAGTCAAATGAGTTCAAAAAAGCTAATTGAATCAAGTGAAAGTCAAACAAATTCAAACATAGCTTTTTGAATAAAATGATTGTCAAATGCATTCAACGATACTAATTGAATCATATGAAAGTCAAACACATTCAAACAAATCTTTTTGAATCAAATGAAAGTCAAATGCATGCAACAAATCAAATTGAATCAATTAAAAGTCAACCACATTCAAACAAAGCTAATTAAATCCAATGGAAGGCAAACACATTCAAACAAAGCTATTTGAATCAAATGAAAGTCAAACACATTCAAACAATGCTATCTGAATCAAATGAAAGTTAAATGCATTCAAAAAAGATAATTAAATCAAATGAAAGTAAAACACATTCAGACAATGCTAATTGCATCAATTGAAAGTAAAAAACATTCAAACAAAGCTAATTAAATCATATGAAAGTCAAATGCTTTGAAAAAAGCTAATTGAATCAAGTAAAAGTCCAAAGAATTCAAACAAAGCTTTTTTATTCAAATGATTGTCAAATGCATTTAACGAGGCTAATTGAATCATATGACAGTCAAACAAAACTTTTTAAATCAAATGAAAGTCAAATGCATTCAACGAAGCAAATTGACTCAATTGAAAGTTAACCACATTCAAGCAAAGCTAATTGAATCAAATGAAAGTCTAACACATTTAAACAAAGCTATTTGAAACAAATGAAAGTCAAACACATTCAGGAAATGCTATTTGAATCAGATGAAAGTCAAACGCATTCAAAAAAGGTATTTAAATCAAGTGAAAGTCAAAATCATTCAAACAAAGCTATTTGAATCAAATTAAAGTCAAACACATTCAAACAAAGCTTTTTGAATTAAATGAAAGTCAAATGCATTAAACAAAGCTAATTGATTCAAATGAAAGTCAATCACATTCAAACAAAGCTAATTTAATCAAATAAAAATCAAACACATTCAAACAAAGCTTTTTCAATCAAATGAAATTCAAATGCATTCAAAATAGCGATTTGAATCAAGTGAAAGTCAAACAAAGCTTTTTGAATCAAATGATTTTCAAATCCGTTCAACGATGCTAATTGAATCATATGAAAGGCAAGCACATTCAAACAAATCTTTTTGAAAAAACTTAAAGTCAAATGCAATTAAAAAAAAGTAATTAAATCAAGTGAAAGTCAAACACATTTAAACAAAGCTTTTTAAATCAAATGAAAGTTAAATCCATTCAAAAAAGCTAATTGAATCAAGTGAAAGTCTAGGTAATTCAAACAAAGCTTTTTGAATCAAATGACTGTCAAATGCGTTCAACGATGCTAATTGAATCAAATGAGAGTCAAACACATTCAAACAAAGCTTTTTGAATCAAATGAAAGTCATATGCATTCAACAAAGCTAATTGAATCAAATGAAAGTCAATGGCATTCTAACAAACCTAATTAAATCAAACGAAAATAATGGCATTCTAACAAACCTAATTAAATCAAATAAAGTCAATACATTCTAACAAACCTAATTGTATCAAATGAAAGTGAACCACATTCAAACAAAACTAATTAAATCAAATGAAAGTTAACCACATTCAAACAAAGCTAATTTAAATCAAGTGAAATTCAAACACATTCAAACAAAGCTTTTTGAATCCAAAGAAAGTCAAATGAGTTCAAAAAAGCTAATTGAATCAAGTGAAAGTCAAACAAATTCAAACATAGCTTTTTGAATCAAATGATTGTCAAATGCATTCAACGATACTAATTGAATCATATGAAAGTCAAACACATTCAAACAAATCTTTTTGAATCAAATGAAAGTCAAATGCATTCAACAAATCAAATTGAATCAATTAAAAGTCAACCACATTCAAACAAAGCTAATTAAATCCAATGGAAGGCAAACACATTCAAACAAAGCTATTTGAATCAAATGAAAGTCAAACACATTCAAACAATGCTATCTGAATCAAATGAAAGTCAAATGCATTCAAAAAAGATAATTAAATCAAACGAAAGTCAAACACATTCAGACAAAGCTAATTGCATCAAATGAAAGTAAAAAACATTCAAACAAAGCTAATTAAATCATATGAAAGTCAAATGCTTTGAAAAAAGCTAATTGAATCAAGTAAAAGTCCAAAGAATTCAAACAAAGCTTTTTGAATCAAATGATTGTCAAATGCATTCAACGAGGCTAATTGAATCATATGACAGTCAAACAAAACTTTTTGAATCAAATGAAAGTCAAATGCATTCAACAAAGCAAATTGACTCAATTGAAAGTTAACCACATTCAAGCAAAGCTAATTGAATCAAATGAAAGTCAAACACATTTAAACAAAGCTATTTGAAACAAATGAAAGTCAAACACATTCAAGAAATGCTATTTGAATCAGATGAAAGTCAAACGCATTCAAAAAAGGTATTTAAATCAAGTGAAAGTCAAAATCATTCAAACAAAGCTATTTGAATCAAATTAAAGTCAAACACATTCAAACAAAGCTTTTTGAATTAAATGAAAGTCAAATGCATTAAACAAAGCTAATTGATTCAAATGAAAGTCAATCACATTCAAACAAAGCTAATTTAATCAAATAAAAATCAAACACATTCAAACAAAGCTTTTTCAATCAAATAAAATTCAAATGCATTCAAAATAGCGATTTGAATCAAGTGAAAGTCAAACAAAGCTTTTTGAATCAAATGATTGTCAAATCCGTTCAACGATGCTAATTGAATCATATGAAAGTCAAGCACATTCAAACAAATCTTTTTGAAACAACTGAAAGTCAAATGCAATTAAAAAAAGTAATTAAATCAAGTGAAAGTCAAACACATTTAAACAAAGCTTTTTAAATCAAATGAAGGTTAAATCCATTCAAAAAAGCTAATTGAATCAAGTGAAAGTCTAGGTAATTCAAACAAAGCTTTTTGAATCAAATGACTGTCAAATGCGTTCAACGATGCTAATTGAATCAAATGAGAGTCAAACACATTCAAACAAAGCTTTTTGAATCAAATGAAAGTCATATGCATTCAACAAAGCTAATTGAATCAAATGAAAGTCAATGGCATTCTAACAAACCTAATTAAATCAAACGAAAGTCAATGGCATTCTAACAAACCTAATTGAATCAAATGAAAGTCAACCACATTCAAACAAAGCTAATTGAATCAAATGAAAGTTAACCACATTCAAACAAAGCATATTAAATCAAGTGAAAATCAAACACATTCAAACAAAGCTTTTTGAATCAAAAGAAAGTCAAATGATTTCAAAAAAGCTAATTGAATCAAGTGAAAGTCAAAACAAATTCAAACATAGCTTTTTGAATCAAATGATTGTCAAATGCATTCAACGATACTAATTGAATCATATGAAAGTCAAACACATTCAAAAAAATCTTTTTGAATCAAATGAAAGTCAAATGCATTCAACAGATCAAATTGAATCAATTAAAAGTCAACCACATTCAAACAAAGCTAATTAAATCCAATGGAAGGCAAACACATTCAAACAAAGCTATTTGAATCAAATGAAAGTCAAACACATTCAAACAATGCTATCTGAATCAAATGAAAGTCAAATGCATTCAAAAAAGATAATTAAATCAAACGAAAGTCAAACACATTCAGACAAAGCTAATTGCATCAAATGAAAGTCAAAAACATTCAAACAAAGCTAATTAAATCATATGAAAGTCAAATGCTTTGAAAAAAGCTAATTGAATCAAGTAAAAGTCCAAAGAATTCAAACAAAGCTTTTTGAATCAAATGATTGTCAAATGCATTCAACGAGGCTAATTGAATCATATGACAGTCAAACAAAACTTTTTGAATCAAATGAAAGTCAAATGCATTCAACAAAGCAAATTGACTCAATTGAAAGTTAACCACATTCAAGCAAAGCTAATTGAATCAAATGAAAGTCAAACACATTTAAACAAAGCTATTTGAACCAAATGAAAGTCAAACACATTCAAGAAATGCTATTTGAATCAGATGAAAGTCAAACGCATTCAAAAAAGGTATTTAAATCAAGTGAAAGTCAAAATCATTCAAACAAAGCTATTTGAATCAAATTAAAGTCAAACACATTCAAACAAAGCTTTTTGAATTAAATGAAAGTCAAATGCATTAAACAAAGCTAATTGATTCAAATGAAAGTCAATCACATTCAAACAAAGCTAATTTAATCAAATAAAAATCAAACACATTCAAACAAAGCTTTTTCAATCAAATGAAATTCAAATGCATTCAAAATAGCGATTTGAATCAAGTGAAAGTCAAACAAAGCTTTTTGAATCAAATGATTGTCAAATCCATTCAACGATGCTAATTGAATCATATGAAAGTCAAGCACATTCAAACAAATCTTTTTGAATCAACTGAAAGTCAAATGCAATTAAAAAAAAGTAATTAAATCAAGTGAAAGTCAAACACATTTAAACAAAGCTTTTTAAATCAAATGAAAGTTAAATCCATTCAAAAAAGCTAATTGAATCAAGTGAAAGTCTAGGTAATTCAAACAAAGCTTTTTGAATCAAATGACTGTCAAATGCGTTCAACGATGCTAATTGAATCAAATGAGAGTCAAACACATTCAAACAAAGCTTTTTGAATCAAATGAAAGTCATATGCATTCAACAAAGCTAATTGAATCAAATGAAAGTCAATGGCATTCTAACAAACCTAATTAAATCAAACGAAAGTCAATGGCATTCTAACAAACCTAATTGAATCAAATGAAAGTCAACCACATTCAAACAAAGCTAATTGAATCAAATGAAAGTTAACCACATTCAAACAAAGCTAATTTAAATCAAGTGAAATTCAAACACATTCAAACAAAGCTTTTTGAATCCAAAGAAAGTCAAATGAGTTCAAAAAAGCTAATTGAATCAAGTGAAAGTCAAACAAATTCAAACATAGCTTTTTGAATCAAATGATTGTCAAATGCATTCAACGATACTAATTGAATCATATGAAAGTCAAACACATTCAAACAAATCTTTTTGAATCAAATGAAAGTCAAATGCATTCAACAATCAAATTGAATCAATTAAAAGTCAACCACATTCAAACAAAGCTAATTAAATCCAATGGAAGGCAAACACATTCAAACAAAGCTATTTGAATCAAATGAAAGTCAAACACATTCAAACAATGCTATCTGAATCAAATGAAAGTCAAATGCATTCAAAAAAGATAATTAAATCAAACGAAAGTCAAACACATTCAGACAAAGCTAATTGCATCAAATGAAAGTCAAAAACATTCAAACAAAGCTAATTAAATCATATGAAAGTCAAATGCTTTGAAAAAAGCTAATTGAATCAAGTAAAAGTCCAAAGAATTCAAACAAAGCTTTTTGAATCAAATGATTGTCAAATGCATTCAACGAGGCTAATTGAATCATATGACAGTCAAACAAAACTTTTTGAATCAAATGAAAGTCAAATGCATTCAACAAAGCAAATTGACTCAATTGAAAGTTAACCACATTCAAGCAAAGCTAATTGAATCAAATGAAAGTCAAACACATTTAAACAAAGCTATTTGAACCAAATGAAAGTCAAACACATTCAAGAAATGCTATTTGAATCAGATGAAAGTCAAACGCATTCAAAAAAGGTATTTAAATCAAGTGAAAGTCAAAATCATTCAAACAAAGCTATTTGAATCAAATTAAAGTCAAACACATTCAAACAAAGCTTTTTGAATTAAATGAAAGTCAAATGCATTAAACAAAGCTAATTGATTCAAATGAAAGTCAATCACATTCAAACAAAGCTAATTTAATCAAATAAAAATCAAACACATTCAAACAAAGCTTTTTCAATCAAATGAAATTCAAATGCATTCAAAATAGCGATTTGAATCAAGTGAAAGTCAAACAAAGCTTTTTGAATCAAATGATTGTCAAATCCATTCAACGATGCTAATTGAATCATATGAAAGTCAAGCACATTCAAACAAATCTTTTTGAATCAACTGAAAGTCAAATGCAATTAAAAAAAAGTAATTAAATCAAGTGAAAGTCAAACACATTTAAACAAAGCTTTTTAAATCAAATGAAAGTTAAATCCATTCAAAAAAGCTAATTGAATCAAGTGAAAGTCTAGGTAATTCAAACAAAGCTTTTTGAATCAAATGACTGTCAAATGCGTTCAACGATGCTAATTGAATCAAATGAGAGTCAAACACATTCAAACAAAGCTTTTTGAATCAAATGAAAGTCATATGCATTCAACAAAGCTAATTGAATCAAATGAAAGTCAATGGCATTCTAACAAACCTAATTAAATCAAACGAAAGTCAATGGCATTCTAACAAACCTAATTGAATCAAATGAAAGTCAACCACATTCAAACAAAGCTAATTGAATCAAATGAAAGTTAACCACATTCAAACAAAGCATATTAAATCAAGTGAAATCAAACACATTCAAACAAAGCTTTTTGAATCCAAAGAAAGTCAAATGAGTTCAAAAAAGCTAATTGAATCAAGTGAAAGTCAAACAAATTCAAACATAGCTTTTTGAATCAAATGATTGTCAAATGCATTCAACGATACTAATTGAATCATATGAAAGTCAAACACATTCAAACAAATCTTTTTGAATCAAATGAAAGTCAAATGCATTCAACAGATCAAATTGAATCAATTAAAAGTCAACCACATTCAAACAAAGCTAATTAAATCCAATGGAAGGCAAACACATTCAAACAAAGCTATTTGAATCAAATGAAAGTCAAACACATTCAAACAATGCTATCTGAATCAAATGAAAGTCAAATGCATTCAAAAAAGATAATTAAATCAAACGAAAGTCAAACACATTCAGACAAAGCTAATTGCATCAAATGAAAGTCAAAAACATTCAAACAAAGCTAATTAAATCATATGAAAGTCAAATGCTTTCAAAAAAGCTAATTGAATCAAGTAAAAGTCCAAAGAATTCAAACAAAGCTTTTTGAATCAAATGATTGTCAAATGCATTCAACGAGGCTAATTGAATCATATGACAGTCAAACAAAACTTTTTGAATCAAATGAAAGTCAAATGCATTCAACAAAGCAAATTGACTCAATTGAAAGTTAACCACATTCAAGCAAAGCTAATTGAATCAAATGAAAGTCAAACACATTTAAACAAAGCTATTTGAACCAAATGAAAGTCAAACACATTCAAGAAATGCTATTTGAATCAGATGAAAGTCAAACGCATTCAAAAAAGGTATTTAAATCAAGTGAAAGTCAAAATCATTCAAACAAAGCTATTTGAATCAAATTAAAGTCAAACACATTCAAACAAAGCTTTTTGAATTAAATGAAAGTCAAATGCATTAAACAAAGCTAATTGATTCAAATGAAAGTCAATCACATTCAAACAAAGCTAATTTAATCAAATGAAAATCAAACACATTCAAACAAAGCTTTTTCAATCAAATGAAATTCAAATGCATTCAAAATAGCGATTTGAATCAAGTGAAAGTCAAACAAAGCTTTTTGAATCAAATGATTGTCAAATCCATTCAACGATGCTAATTGAATCATATGAAAGTCAAGCACATTCAAACAAATCTTTTTGAATCAACTGAAAGTCAAATGCAATTAAAAAAAGTAATTAAATCAAGTGAAAGTCAATTACATTTAAACAAAGCTTTTTAAATCAAATGAAAGTTAAATGCATTCAAAAAAGCTAATTGAATCAAGTGAAAGTCTAGGTAATTCAAACAAAGCTTTTTGAATCAAATGACTGTCAAATGCGTTCAACGATGCTAATTGAATCAAATGAAAGTCAAACACATTCAAACAAAGCTTTTTGAATCAAATGAAAGTCATATGCATTCAACAAAGCTAATTGAATCAAATGAAAGTCAATGGCATTCTAACAAACCTAATTAAATCAAACGAAAGTCAATGGCATTCTAACAAACCTAATTGAATAAAATGAAAGTCAACCACATTCAAACAAAGCTAATTGAATCAAATGAAAGTTAACCACATTCAAACAAAGCATATTAAATCAAGTGAAAATCAAACACATTCAAACAAAGCTTTTTGAATCAAAAGAAAGTCAAATGAGTTCAAAAAAGCTAATTGAATCAAGTGAAAGTCAAACAAATTCAAACATAGCTTTTTGAATCAAATGATTGTCAAATGCATTCAACGATACTAATTGAATCATATGAAAGTCAAACACATTCAAACAAATCTTTTTGAATCAAATGAAAGTCAAATGCATTCAACAGATCAAATTGAATCAATTAAAAGTCAACCACATTCAAACAAAGCTAATTAAATCCAATGGAAGGCAAACACATTCAAACAAAGCTATTTGAATCAAATGAAAGTCAAACACATTCAAACAATGCTATCTGAATCAAATGAAAGTCAAATGCATTCAAAAAAGATAATTAAATCAAACGAAAGTCAAACACATTCAGACAAAGCTAATTGCATCAAATGAAAGTCAAAAACATTCAAACAAAGCTAATTAAATCATATGAAAGTCCAATGCTTTCAAAAAAGCTAATTGAATCAAGTAAATGTCCAAAGAATTAAAACAAAGCTTTTTGAATCAAATGATTGTCAAATGCATTCAACGAGGCTAATTGAATCATATGACAGTCAAACAAAACTTTTTGAATCAAATGAAAGTCAAATGCATTCAACAAAGCAAATTGACTCAATTGAAAGTTAACCACATTCAAGCAAAGCTAATTGAATCAAATGAAAGTCAAACACATTTAAACAAAGCTATTTGAACCAAATGAAAGTCAAACACATTCAAGAAATGCTATTTGAATCAGATGAAATCAAACGCAATTAAAAAAGGTATTTAAATCAAGTGAAAGTCAAAACATTCAAACAAAGCTATTTGAATCAAATTAAAGTCAAACACATTCAAACAAAGCTTTTTGAATTAAATGAAAGTCAAATGCATTAAACAAAGCTAATTGATTCAAATGAAAGTCAATCACATTCAAACAAAGCTTTTAATCAAATGAAATTCAAATGCATTCAAAAAGCATTTGAATCAATGAAATCAAACAAAGCTTTTTGAATCAAATGATTGTCAAATCATTCAACATGCAATTGAATCAATGAAATCAACACATTCAAACAAATTTTTGAATCAACTGAAAGTCAAATGCAATTAAAAAAAGTAATAAATCAATGAAAGTCAATTACATTTAAACAAAGCTTTTTAAATCAATGAAAGTCAAAACATTCAAAAAAGCTATTTGAATCAAGTGAAAGTCATAATCAAACAAACTTTAAAAAAAGTCAATGCATTAAATCAAATGAAAGTCAATCACATTCAAACAAAGCTAATTTAATCAAATGAAAATCAAACACATTCAAACAAAGCTTTTTCAATCAAATGAAATTCAAATGCATTCAAAATAGCGATTTGAATCAAGTGAAAGTCAAACAAAGCTTTTTGAATCAAATGATTGTCAAATCCATTCAACGATGCTAATTGAATCATATGAAAGTCAAGCACATTCAAACAAATCTTTTTGAATCAACTGAAAGTCAAATGCAATTAAAAAAAAGTAATTAAATCAAGTGAAAGTCAATTACATTTAAACAAAGCTTTTTAAATCAAATGAAAGTTAAATGCATTCAAAAAAGCTAATTGAATCAAGTGAAAGTCTAGGTAATTCAAACAAAGCTTTTTGAATCAAATGACTGTCAAATGCGTTCAACGATGCTAATTGAATCAAATGAGAGTCAAACACATTCAAACAAAGCTTTTTGAATCAAATGAAAGTCATATGCATTCAACAAAGCTAATTGAATCAAATGAAAGTCAATGGCATTCTAACAAACCTAATTAAATCAAACGAAAGTCAATGGCATTCTAACAAACCTAATTGAATCAAATGAAAGTCAACCACATTCAAACAAAGCTAATTGAATCAAATGAAAGTTAACCACATTCAAACAAAGCTAATTTAAATCAAGTGAAATTCAAACACATTCAAACAAAGCTTTTTGAATCCAAAGAAAGTCAAATGAGTTCAAAAAAGCTAATTGAATCAAGTGAAAGTCAAACAAATTCAAACATAGCTTTTTGAATCAAATGATTGTCAAATGCATTCAACGATACTAATTGAATCATATGAAAGTCAAACACATTCAAACAAATCTTTTTGAATCAAATGAAAGTCAAATGCATTCAACAGATCAAATTGAATCAATTAAAAGTCAACCACATTCAAACAAAGCTAATTAAATCCAATGGAAGGCAAACACATTCAAACAAAGCTATTTGAATCAAATGAAAGTCAAACACATTCAAACAATGCTATCTGAATCAAATGAAAGTCAAATGCATTCAAAAAAGATAATTAAATCAAACGAAAGTCAAACACATTCAGACAAAGCTAATTGCATCAAATGAAAGTCAAAAACATTCAAACAAAGCTAATTAAATCATATGAAAGTCAAATGCTTTCAAAAAAGCTAATTGAATCAAGTAAAAGTCCAAAGAATTCAAACAAAGCTTTTTGAATCAAATGATTGTCAAATGCATTCAACGAGGCTAATTGAATCATATGACAGTCAAACAAAACTTTTTGAATCAAATGAAAGTCAAATGCATTCAACAAAGCAAATTGACTCAATTGAAAGTTAACCACATTCAAGCAAAGCTAATTGAATCAAATGAAAGTCAAACACATTTAAACAAAGCTATTTGAACCAAATGAAAGTCAAACACATTCAAGAAATGCTATTTGAATCAGATGAAAGTCAAACGCATTCAAAAAAGGTATTTAAATCAAGTGAAAGTCAAAATCATTCAAACAAAGCTATTTGAATCAAATTAAAGTCAAACACATTCAAACAAAGCTTTTTGAATTAAATGAAAGTCAAATGCATTAAACAAAGCTAATTGATTCAAATGAAAGTCAATCACATTCAAACAAAGCTAATTTAATCAAATAAAAATCAAACACATTCAAACAAAGCTTTTTCAATCAAATGAAATTCAAATGCATTCAAAATAGCGATTTGAATCAAGTGAAAGTCAAACAAAGCTTTTTGAATCAAATGATTGTCAAATCCATTCAACGATGCTAATTGAATCATATGAAAGTCAAGCACATTCAAACAAATCTTTTTGAATCAACTGAAAGTCAAATGCAATTAAAAAAAGTAATTAAATCAAGTGAAAGTCAATTACATTTAAACAAAGCTTTTTAAATCAAATGAAAGTTAAATGCATTCAAAAAAGCTAATTGAATCAAGTGAAAGTCTAGGTAATTCAAACAAAGCTTTTTGAATCAAATGACTGTCAAATGCGTTCAACGATGCTAATTGAATCAAATGAAAGTCAAACACATTCAAACAAAGCTTTTTGAATCAAATGAAAGTCATATGCATTCAACAAAGCTAATTGAATCAAATGAAAGTCAATGGCATTCTAACAAACCTAATTAAATCAAACGAAAGTCAATGGCATTCTAACAAACCTAATTGAATCAAATGAAAGTCAACCACATTCAAACAAAGCTAATTGAATCAAATGAAAGTTAACCACATTCAAACAAAGCTAATTTAAATCAAGTGAAATTCAAACACATTCAAACAAAGCTTTTTGAATCCAAAGAAAGTCAAATGAGTTCAAAAAAGCTAATTGAATCAAGTGAAAGTCAAACAAATTCAAACATAGCTTTTTGAATCAAATGATTGTCAAATGCATTCAACGATACTAATTGAATCATATGAAAGTCAAACACATTCAAACAAATCTTTTTGAATCAAATGAAAGTCAAATGCATTCAACAGATCAAATTGAATCAATTAAAAGTCAACCACATTCAAACAAAGCTAATTAAATCCAATGGAAGGCAAACACATTCAAACAAAGCTATTTGAATCAAATGAAAGTCAAACACATTCAAACAATGCTATCTGAATCAAATGAAAGTCAAATGCATTCAAAAAAGATAATTAAATCAAACGAAAGTCAAACACATTCAGACAAAGCTAATTGCATAAAATGAAAGTCAAAAACATTCAAACAAAGCTAATTAAATCATATGAAAGTCAAATGCTTTCAAAAAAGCTAATTGAATCAAGTAAAAGTCCAAAGAATTCAAACAAAGCTTTTTGAATCAAATGATTGTCAAATGCATTCAACGAGGCTAATTGAATCATATGACAGTCAAACAAAACTTTTTGAATCAAATGAAAGTCAAATGCATTCAACAAAGCAAATTGACTCAATTGAAAGTTAACCACATTCAAGCAAAGCTAATTGAATCAAATGAAAGTCAAACACATTTAAACAAAGCTATTTGAACCAAATGAAAGTCAAACACATTCAAGAAATGCTATTTGAATCAAATGAAAGTCAAACGCATTCAAAAAAGGTATTTAAATCAAGTGAAAGTCAAAATCATTCAAACAAAGCTATTTGAATCAAATTAAAGTCAAACACATTCAAACAAAGCTTTTTGAATTAAATGAAAGTCAAATGCATTAAACAAAGCTAATTGATTCAAATGAAAGTCAATCACATTCAAACAAAGCTAATTTAATCAAATGAAAATCAAACACATTCAAACAAAGCTTTTTCAATCAAATGAAATTCAAATGCATTCAAAATAGCGATTTGAATCAAGTGAAAGTCAAACAAAGCTTTTTGAATCAAATGATTGTCAAATCCATTCAACGATGCTAATTGAATCATATGAAAGTCAAGCACATTCAAACAAATCTTTTTGAATCAACTGAAAGTCAAATGCAATTAAAAAAAAGTAATTAAATCAAGTGAAAGTCAATTACATTTAAACAAAGCTTTTTAAATCAAATGAAAGTTAAATGCATTCAAAAAAGCTAATTGAATCAAGTGAAAGTCTAGGTAATTCAAACAAAGCTTTTTGAATCAAATGACTGTCAAATGCGTTCAACGATGCTAATTGAATCAAATGAAAGTCAAACACATTCAAACAAAGCTTTTTGAATCAAATGAAAGTCATATGCATTCAACAAAGCTAATTGAATCAAATGAAAGTCAATGGCATTCTAACAAACCTAATTAAATCAAACGAAAGTCAATGGCATTCTAACAAACCTAATTGAATCAAATGAAAGTCAACCACATTCAAACAAAGCTAATTGAATCAAATGAAAGTTAACCACATTCAAACAAAGCTAATTTAAATCAAGTGAAATTCAAACACATTCAAACAAAGCTTTTTGAATCCAAAGAAAGTCAAATGAGTTCAAAAAAGCTAATTGAATCAAGTGAAAGTCAAACAAATTCAAACATAGCTTTTTGAATCAAATGATTGTCAAATGCATTCAACGATACTAATTGAATCATATGAAAGTCAAACACATTCAAACAAATCTTTTTGAATCAAATGAAAGTCAAATGCATTCAACAGATCAAATTGAATCAATTAAAAGTCAACCACATTCAAACAAAGCTAATTAAATCCAATGGAAGGCAAACACATTCAAACAAAGCTATTTGAATCAAATGAAAGTCAAACACATTCAAACAATGCTATCTGAATCAAATGAAAGTCAAATGCATTCAAAAAAGATAATTAAATCAAACGAAAGTCAAACACATTCAGACAAAGCTAATTGCATCAAATGAAAGTCAAAAACATTCAAACAAAGCTAATTAAATCATATGAAAGTCAAATGCTTTCAAAAAAGCTAATTGAATCAAGTAAAGTCCAAAGAATTCAAACAAAGCTTTTTGAATCAAATGATTGTCAAATGCATTCAACGAGGCTAATTGAATCATATGACAGTCAAACAAAACTTTTTGAATCAAATGAAAGTCAAATGCATTCAACAAAGCAAATTGACTCAATTGAAAGTTAACCACATTCAAGCAAAGCTAATTGAATCAAATGAAAGTCAAACACATTTAAACAAAGCTATTTGAACCAAATGAAAGTCAAACACATTCAAGAAATGCTATTTGAATCAAATGAAAGTCAAACGCATTCAAAAAAGGTATTTAAATCAAGTGAAAGTCAAAATCATTCAAACAAAGCTATTTGAATCAAATTAAAGTCAAACACATTCAAACAAAGCTTTTTGAATTAAATGAAAGTCAAATGCATTAAACAAAGCTAATTGATTCAAATGAAAGTCAATCACATTCAAACAAAGCTAATTTAATCAAATGAAAATCAAACACATTCAAACAAAGCTTTTTCAATCAAATGAAATTCAAAATGCATTCAAAATAGCGATTTGAATCAAGTGAAAGTCAAACAAAGCTTTTTGAATCAAATGATTGTCAAATCCATTCAACGATGCTAATTGAATCATATGAAAGTCAAGCACATTCAAACAAATCTTTTTGAATCAACTGAAAGTCAAATGCAATTAAAAAAAAGTAATTAAATCAAGTGAAAGTCAATTACATTTAAACAAAGCTTTTTAAATCAAATGAAAGTTAAATGCATTCAAAAAAGCTAATTGAATCAAGTGAAAGTCTAGGTAATTCAAACAAAGCTTTTTGAATCAAATGACTGTCAAATGCGTTCAACGATGCTAATTGAATCAAATGAAAGTCAAACACATTCAAACAAAGCTTTTTGAATCAAATGAAAGTCATATGCATTCAACAAAGCTAATTGAATCAAATGAAAGTCAATGGCATTCTAACAAACCTAATTAAATCAAACGAAAGTCAATGGCATTCTAACAAACCTAATTGAATCAAATGAAAGTCAACCACATTCAAACAAAGCTAATTGAATCAAATGAAAGTTAACCACATTCAAACAAAGCTAA
Source organism: Chenopodium quinoa (assembly GCF_001683475.1). Lineage (NCBI taxonomy): Eukaryota > Viridiplantae > Streptophyta > Magnoliopsida > Caryophyllales > Amaranthaceae > Chenopodium > Chenopodium quinoa. The sequence continues at coordinate 39,470 of NW_018744778.1, forward strand.
TTTAAATCAAGTGAAATTCAAACACATTCAAACAAAGCTTTTTGAATCCAAAGAAAGTCAAATGAGTTCAAAAAAAGCTAATTGAATCAAGTGAAAGTCAAACAAATTCAAACATAGCTTTTTGAATCAAATGATTGTCAAATGCATTCAACGATACTAATTGAATCATATGAAAGTCAAACACATTCAAACAAATCTTTTTGAATCAAATGAAAGTCAAATGCATTCAACAGATCAAATTGAATCAATTAAAGTCAACCACATTCAAACAAAGCTAATTAAATCCAATGGAAGGCAAACACATTCAAACAAAGCTATTTGAATCAAATGAAAGTCAAACACATTCAAACAATGCTATCTGAATCAAATGAAAGTCAAATGCATTCAAAAAGATAATTAAATCAAACGAAAGTCAAACACATTCAGACAAAGCTAATTGCATCAAATGAAAGTCAAAAACATTCAAACAAAGCTAATTAAATCATATGAAAGTCAATGCTTTCAAAAAAGCTAATTGAATCAAGTAAAAGTCCAAAGAATTAAAACAAAGCTTTTTGAATCAAATGATTGTCAAATGCATTCAACGAGGCTAATTGAATCATATGACAGTCAAACAAAACTTTTTGAATCAAATGAAAGTCAAATGCATTCAACAAAGCAAATTGACTCAATTGAAAGTTAACCACATTCAAGCAAAGCTAATTGAATCAAATGAAAGTCAACACATTTAAACAAAGCTATTTGAACCAAATGAAAGTCAAACACATTCAAGAAATGCTATTTGAATCAAATTGAAAGTCAAACATACAGCTATCAAAGAAGTAAATGGCTAAATTTGAATCAAGTGAAAGTCAAAATCATTCAAACAAAGCTATTTGAATCAAATTAAAGTCAAACACATTCAAACAAAGCTTTTTGAATTAAATGAAAGTCAAATGCATTAAACAAAGCTAATTGATTCAAATGAAAGTCAATCACATTCAAACAAAGCTAATTTAATCAAATAAAAATCAAACACATTCAAACAAAGCTTTTTCAATCAAATGAAATTCAAATGCATTCAAAAATAGCGATTTGAATCAAGTGAAAGTCAAACAAAGCTTTTGAATCAAATGATTGTCAAATCCATTCAACGATGCTAATTGAATCATATGAAAGTCAAGCACATTCAAACAAATCTTTTTGAATCAACTGAAAGTCAAATGCAATTAAAAAAAAGTAATTAATCAAGTGAAAGTCAACACATTTAAACAAAGCTTTTTAAATCAAATGAAAGTTAAATGATTCAAAAAAGCTAATTGAATCAAGTGAAAGTCTAGGTAATTCAAACAAAGCTTTTTGAATCAAAATGACTGTCAAATGCTTCAACGATGCTAATTGAATCAAATGAAAGTCAAACACATTCAAACAAAGCTTTTTGAATCAAATGAGAAGTCATATGCATTCAACAAAGCTAATTGTCAATGGCATTCTAACTAATTAATCAAATGAAAGTCAATGGCATTTAACAAACCTAATTGAATAAAATGAAAGTCAACCACATTCAAACAAAGCTAATTGAATCAAATGAAAGTTAACCACATTCAAACAAAGCTAATTTAAATCAAGTGAAATTCAAACACATTCAATCAAAGCTTTTTGAATCCAAAGAAAGTCAAATGAGTTCAAAAAACTAATTGAATCAAGTGAAAGTCAAACAAATTCAAACATAGCTTTTTGAATCAAATGATTGTCAAATGCATTCAACGATACTAATTGAATCATATGAAAGTCAAACACATTCAAACAAATCTTTTTGAATCAAAGAAAGTCAAATGCATTACACAGATCAAATTGAATCAATTAAAAGTCAACCACATTCAAACAAAGCTAATTAAATCCAATGGAAGGCAAACACATTCAAACAAAGTTATTTGAATCAAATGAAAGTCAAACACATTCAAACAATGCTATTTGAATCAAATGAAAGTCAAATGCATTCAAAAAGATAATTAAATCAAACGAAAGTCAAACACATTCAGACAAAGCTAATTGCATCTAAATAAAGTCAAAAACATTCAAACAAAGCTAATTAAATCATATGAAAGTCAATGCTTTCAAAGCTAATTGAATCAAGTAAAGTCCAAAGAATTAAAACAAAGCTTTTTGAATCAAATGATTGTCAAATGCATTCAACGAGGCTAATTGAATCAATTGATAGTCAAACAAAACTTTTTGAATCAAATGAAAGATAAATGCATTCAACAAAGCAAATTGACTCAATTGAAAGTTAACCACATTCAAGCAAAGCTAATTGAATCAAATGAAAGTCAAACACATTTAAACAAAGCTATTTGAACCAAATGAAAGTCAAACACATTCAAGAAATGCTATTTGAATCAAATGAAAGTCAAACGCATTCAAAAAGGTATTTAAATCAAGTGAAAGTCAAAATCATTCAAACAAAGCTATTTGAATCAAATTAAAGTCAAACACATTCAAACAAAGCTTTTTGAATTAAATGAAAGTCAAATGCATTAAACAAAGTTAATTGATTCAAATGAAAGTCAATCACATTCAAACAAAGCTAATTTAATCAAATGAAAATCAAAACATTCAAACAAAGCTTTTTCAATCAAATGAAATTCAAATGCATTCAAAATAGCGATTTGAATCAAGTGAAAGTCAAACAAAGCTTTTTGAATCAAATGATTGTCAAATCCATTCAACGATGCTAATTGAATCATATGAAAGTCAAGCACATTCAAACAAATCTTTTTGAATCAACTGAAAGTCAAATGCAATTAAAAAAAAGTAATTAAATCAAGTGAAAGTCAATTACATTTAAACAAAGCTTTTTAAATCAAATGAAAGTTAAATGCATTCAAAAAAGCTAATTGAATCAAGTGAAAGTCTAGGTAATTCAAACAAAGCTTTTTGAATCAAATGACTGTCAAATGCGTTCAACGATGCTAATTGAATCAAATGAAAGTCAAACACATTCAAACAAAGCTTTTTGAATCAAATGAAAGTCATATGCATTCAACAAAGCTAATTAAATCAAATAAAAAGTCAATGGCATTCTAACAAACCTAATTAAATCAAACGAAAGTCAATGGCATTCTAACAAACCTAATTGAATCAAATGAAAGTCAACCACATTCAAACAAAGCTAATTTGAATCAAATGAAAGTTAACCACATTCAAACAAAGCTAATTTAAATCAAGTGAAATTCAAACACATTCAAACAAAGCTTTTTGAATCCAAAAAAGTCAAATGAGTACAAAAAAGCTAATTGAATCAAGTGAAAGTCAAACAAATTCAAACATAGCTTTTTGAATCAAATGATTGTCAAATGCATTCAACGATACTAATTGAATCATATGAAAGTCAAACACATTCAAACAAATCTTTTTGAATCAAATGAAAGTCAAATGCATTCAACAGATCTAATTGAATCAATTAAAGGTCAACCACATTCAAACAAAGCTAATTAAATCCAATGGATGACAAACACATTCAAACAAAGCTATTTGAAACAAATGAAAGTCAAACACATTCAAACAATGCTATCTGAATCAAATGAAAGTCAAATGCATTCAAAAAATATAATTAAATCAAACGAAAGTCAAACACATTAAGACAAAGCTAATTGCATCAATGAAAGTCAAAAACATTCAAACAAAGCTAATTAAATCATATGAAAGTCAAATGCTTTCAAAAAAGCTAATTGAATCAAGTAAAAGTCCAAAGAATTAAACAAAGCTTTTTGAATCAAATGATTGTCAATGCATTCAACGAGGCTAATTGAATCATATGACAGTCAAACAAAACATAGCTTTTTGAATCAAATGAAAGTCAAATGCATTCAACAAAGCAAATTGACTCAATTGAAAGTTAACCACATTCAAGCAAAGCTAATTGAATCAAATGAAAGTCAAACAC
>NW_018744779.1:0-42365 GCF_001683475.1 Chenopodium quinoa
ACATTCATTTGATTCAAATAGCTTTTTTGTTTTGAATGAAAATGTTTGACTTTCATTTGATTACAATTAAGCTTTGTAGAATTGTATTTGACTTTCAATTTGATTTTAAATAGCTTTGTGTTTTGAATCGTGTGTGTTTGACTTTCATTTGATTCAAATAGCTTTATTTGAATGTGTTTGACTTTTCATTTGATACAATTAGCTTTGTAGAATGTATTTGACTTTAATTTGATTCAAATAGCTTTGTTTGAATGTTTTTGACTTTCATTTGATTCAATTAGATTTGTAAAATGCATTTCACTTTCATTTGATTTGAATAACTTTGTTTGAATGTGTTTAACTTTCGTTTGATTTAAATAACTTTTTTTGAATGTGTTTGACTTTTATTTGATTCTAATAGCTTTGTTTGAATGTGTTTGACTTTCATTTGATTCAATTAGCTTTTTATAGATGTATTTGACCTTTATTTGATTTAAATAGCTTTGTTTGAATGTGTTTGACTTTCATTTGATTCAATTAACTTAGTAGAATGTATTTGACTTTCATTTGATTCAAATAGCTGTGTTTTAATGTGTTTGACTTTCATTTGGTTCAAATAGCTTTGTTTGAATGTGTTTGACTTTCATTTGATTCAATTAGCTTTGTAGAATGTATTTGACTTTCATTTGATTCAAATAGCTTTGTTTGAATGTGTTTGACTTTCATTTGATTCAAATAGCTTTATTTGAATGTGTTTAACTTTCATTTGATACAATTAGCTTTGTAGAATGTATTTGACTTTAATTTGATTCAAATAGCTTTGTTTGAATGTGTTTGACTTTCATCTGATTCAAATAGCTTTGTTAAATATATTTGACTTTCATTTGATAAAATTATCTTTGTAGAATGTATTTGACATTCATTTGATTCAAATAGCTTTGTTTGAATGTGTTTGACTTTCATTTGATTCAATTTGCTTTGTAGAATGTATTTGACTTTTATTTGATTTAATTAGCTTTGTTTGAATGTATTTAACTCTCATTTGATTCAAATAGCTTTATTTGAATGTGTTTGACTTTCTTTTGATTCAAATTCCTTTGTTTGAATGTGTTCGACTTTCATTTGATTTAAATAGCTTTGTTTGAATGTGTTTGACTTTCATTTGATTCAACTAGCTTTGTAGAATGTATTTGACTTTCATTCGATTAAAATAGCAATGTTTGAATGTGTTTGATTGTCATTTGATTCAAATAGCATTGTTTGAATGTGTTTGACTTTCATTTGATTCAAATAGCTTTATTTGAATGTGTTTGACTTTCATTTGATACAATTAGCTTTGTAGAATGTATTTGACTTTAATTTGATTCAAATAGCTTTGTTTGAATGTTTTTGACTTTCATTTGATTCAATTAGATTTGTAAAATGCATTTCACTTTCATTTGATTTGAATAACTTTGTTTGAATGTGTTTAACTTTCGTTTGATTTAAATAACTTTTTTTGAATGTGTTTGACTTTTATTTGATTCTAATAGCTTTGTTTGAATGTGTTTGACTTTCATTTGATTCAATTAGCTTTATAGAATGTATTTGACCTTTATTTGATTTAAATAGCTTTGTTTGAATGTGTTTGACTTTCATTTGATTCAATTAACTTAGTAGAATGTATTTGACTTTCATTTGATTCAAATAGCTTTGTTTGAATGTGTTTGACTTTCATTTGATTCAAATAGCTTTGTTTGAATGTGTTTGACTTTCATTTGATTCAATTAGCTTTGTAGAATGTATTTGACTTTCATTTGATTCAAATAGCTTTGTTTGAATGTGTTTTGACTTTCATTTGATACAATTAGCTTTGTAGAATGTATTTGACTTTAATTTGATTCAAATAGCTTTGTTTGAATGTGTTTGACTTTCATCTGATTCAAATAGCTTTGTTGAATATATTTGACTTTCATTTGATAAAATTATCTTTGTAGAATGTATTTGACATTCATTTGATTTAAATAGCTTTGTTTGAATGTGTTTGACTTTCATTTGATTCAATTTGCTTTGTAGAATGTATTTGACTTTTATTTGATTTAATTAGCTTTGTTTGAATGTATTTAACTCTCATTTGATTCAAATAGCTTTATTTGAATGTGTTTGACTTTCTTTTGATTCAAATTCCTTTGTTTGAATGTGTTCGACTTTCATTTGATTTAAATAGCTTTGTTTGAATGTGTTTGACTTTCATTTGATTCAACTAGCTTTGTAGAATGTATTTGACTTTCATTGGATTAAAATAGCAATGTTTGAATGTGTTTGATTGTCATTTGATTCAAATAGCATTGTTTGAATGTGTTTGACTTTCATTTGATTCAAATAGCTTTATTTGAATGTGTTTGACTTTCATTTGATACAATTAGCTTTGTAGAATGTATTTGACTTTAATTTGATTCAAATAGCTTTGTTTGAATGTTTTTGACTTTCATTTGATTCAATTAGATTTGTAAAATGCATTTCACTTTCATTTGATTTGAATAACTTTGTTTGAATGTGTTTAACTTTCGTTTGATTTAAATAACTTTTTTTGAATGTGTTTGACTTTTATTTGATTCTAATAGCTTTATTTGAATGTGTTTGACTTTCTTTTGATTCAAATTCCTTTGTTTGAATGTGTTCGACTTTCATTTGATTTAAATAGCTTTGTAGAATGTATTTGACTTTCATTCGATTAAAATAGCAATGTTTGAATGTGTTTGATTGTCATTTGATTCAAATAGCATTGTTTGAATGTGTTTGACTTTCATTTGATTCAATTTGCTTTGTACAATGTATTTGACTTTTATTTGATTTAATTAGCTTTGTTTGAATGTATTTGACTCTCATTTGATTCAGATAGTTTTATTTGAATGTGTTTGACTTTCATTTGATTCAAATAGCTTTGTTTGAATGTGTTTGACTTTCATTTGATTCAATTAACTTAGTAGAATGTATTTGACTTTCATTTGATTCAAATAGCTTTGTTTGAATGTGTTTGACTTTCATTTGATTTAAATAGCTTTGTTTGAATGTGTTTGACTTTCATTTGTTTCAAATAGCTTTGTTTGAATGTGTTTGACTTTCATTTGATTCAGTTAGCTTTGTAGAATGCATTTCACTTTCATTTGATTCAAATAGATTTGTAAAATGCATTTCACTTTCATTTGATTTGAATAACTTTGTTTGAATGTGTTTGACTTTCATTTGATTCAAATAACTTTGTTTGAATGTGATTGACTTTCATTTGAATCAATTAGCTTTGTTTAATGCATTTGACTTTTATTTAATTCAAAAAGCTTTGTTTGAATGTGTTTGACTTTTATTTGATTCAAATAGCTTTGTTTGAATGATTTTGACTTTCACTTGATTTAAATACCTTTTTTGAATGTGTTTGACTTTCATTTGATTCAAATAGCTTTGTTTGAATGTGTTTGCCTTCCATTGGATTTAATTAGCTTTGTTTGAATGTGGTTGACTTTTAATTGATTCAATTTGATCTTTTTAATGCATTTGACTTTCATTTGATTCAAAAAGATTTGTTTGAATGTGTTTGACTTCCATATGATTCAATTAGTATCGTTGAATGCATTTGACAATCATTTGATTCAAAAAGCTATGTTTGAATTTGTTTGACTTTTACTTGATTCAATTAGCTTTTTTGAACTCATTTGACTTTCTTTGGATTTAAAACGCTTTGTTTGAATGTGTTTGAATTTCACTTGATTTAAATTATCTTTGTTTGAATGTAATTAACTTTCATTTGATTCAATTAGCTTTGTTTGAATGTGGTTGACTTTCATTTGATTCAATTAGGTTTGTTAGAATGCCATTGACTTTCGTTTGATTCAATTAGGTTTGTTAGAATGCCATTGACTTTCATTTGATTCAATTAGCTTTGTTGAATGCATATGACTTTCATTTGATTCAAAAAGCTTTGTTTGAATGTGTTTGACTTTCATTTGATTCAATTAGCACCGTTGAACGCATTTGACAGTCATTTGATTCAAAAAGCTTTGTTTGAATTACCTAGACTTTCACTTGATTCAATTAGCTTTTTTGAATGCATTAAACTTTCATTTGATTTAAAAAGCTTTGTTTAAATGTAATTGACTTTCACTTGATTTAATTACTTTTATTTTATTGCATTTGACTTTCAGTTGATTCAAAAAGATTTGTTTGAATGTGCTTGACTTTCATATGATTCAATTAGCATCGTTGAATAGATTTGACAATCATTTGATTCAAAAAGCTTTGTTTGACTTTCACTTGATTCAAATCGCTATTTTGAATGCATTTGAATTTCATTTGATTGAAAAAGCTTTGTTTATATGTGTTTGATTTTCATTTGATTAAATTAGCTTTGTTTGAATGTGATTGACTTTCATTTAAATCAATTAGCTTTGTTTAATGCATTTGACTTTTATTTAATTCAAAAAGCTTTGTTTGAATGTGTTTGACTTTAATTTGATTCAAATAGCTTTGTTTGAATGTTTTTTACTTTCACTTGATTTAAATACCTTTTTTGAATGCGTTTGACTTTCATTTGATCCAAATAGCATTTCTTGAATGTGTTTGACTTTCATTTGGTTCAAATAGCTTTGCTTAAATGTGTTTGACTTTCATTTGATTCAATTAGCTTTGCTTGAATGTGGTTAACTTTCAATTGAGTCAATTTGCTTTGTTGAATGCATTTGACTTTCATTTGATTCAAAAAGTTTTGTTTGACTGTCATCTGATTCAATTAGCCTCGTTGAATGCATTTCACAATCATTTGATTCAAAAGCTTTGTTTGAATTCTTTGGACTTTTACTTGATTCATTTAGCTTTTTTGAAAGCATTTGACTTTCATATGATTTAATTAGCTTTGTTTGAATGTTTTTGACTTTCATTTGATGCAATTAGCTTTGTCTGAATGTGTTTGACTTTCGTTTGATTTAATTATCTTTTTTGAATGCATTTGACTTTCATTTGATTCAGATAGTATTGTTTGAATGTGTTTGACTTTCATTTAATTCAAATAGCTTTGTTTGAATGTGGTTGACTTTCATTTGATTCAAGTAGGTTTGTTAGAATGCCATTGACTTTCGTTTGATTCAATTAGGTTTGTTAGAATGCTATTGACTTTCATTTGATTCAATTAGCTTTGTTAGAATGCCATTGAGTTTCATTTGGTTCAATTAGCTTTGTTGAATGCATATGACTTTCATTTGATTCAAAAAGCTTTGTTTGAATGTGTTTGACTTCCATTTGATTCAATTAGCATCATTGAACGCATTTGACAGTCATTTTATTAAAAAAGCTTTGTTTGAATTACTTAGACTTTCACTTGATTCAATTAGCTTTTTTGAATGCATTTAACTTTTATTTGATTCAAAAAGCTTTGTTCGAATGTGTTTGACTTTCATTTGATTCAATTAGCTTTATGGGAATGCACTTGATAATCACTTAATTAAAAAAGCTTTGTTTGAATGTGTTTGACTTTCACTAGATTAAATTAGCTTTTTTGAATGCATTTAACTTTTATTTAATTAAAAAAGCTTTGTCCGAATGTGTTTGACTTTCATTTGATGCAATTAGCTTTGTTTGAATGTGTTTGACTTTCATTTGATTCAATAAGCTTTGTTGAATGCATTTAACTTTCATTTGATTTAAAAAGCTTTGTTTAAATGTGTTTGATTTTCACTTGATTTAATTACTTTTTTTTAATTGCCTATGACTTTTAGTTGATTCAAAAAGATTTCTTTGAATGTGCTTGACTTTTATATGATTCAATTAGCATCGTTGAATGGATTTGACAATCATTTGATTCAAAAAGTTTTTTTTTGACTTTCACTTGATTCAAATCGCTATTTTAAATGCATTAGAATTTCATTTGTTTGAAAAAGCTTTGTTTGAATGTGTTTGATTTTTATTTGATTAAATTAGCTTTGTTTGAATGTGATTGACTTTCATTTGAATCAATTAGCTTTGTTTAATGCATTTGACTTTCATTTAATTAAAAAAGCTTTGTTTGAATGTGTTTGATTTTCACTAGATTAAATTAGCTTTTTTGAATGCATTTAACTTTTATTTATTTAAAAAAGCTTTGTCAGAATGTGTTTGACTTTCATTTGATGCAATTAGCTTTGTTGAATGTTTTTGACTTTCATTTGATTCAATAAGCTTTGTTGAATGCATTTCACTTGATTTAATTACTTTTATTTAATTGCATTTGACTTTCAGTTGATTCAAAAAGATTTGTTTGAATGTGCTTGACTTTCATATGATTCAATTAGCATCGTTGAATGGATTTGACAATCATTTGATTCAAAAAGCTTTGTTTGACTTTCACTTGATTCAAATCGCTATTTTGAATGAATTTGAATTTTATTTGATTGAAAAAGCATTGTTTGAATGTGTTCGATTTTTATTTGATTAAATTAGCTTTGTTTGAATGTGATTGACTTTCATTTGAATCAATTAGCTTTGTTTAATGCATTTGACTTTTATTTAATTCAAAAAGCTTTGTTTGAATGTGTTTGACTTTAATTTGATTCAAATAGCTTTGTTTGAATGATTTTGACTTTCACTTGATTTAAATACCTTTTTTGAATGTGATGGACTTTCATTTGATTCAACTAGCTTTGTTTGAATGTGTTTGCCTTCCATTGGATTTAATTAGCTTTATTTGAATGTGGTTGAATTTTAATTGATTCAATTTGATCTTTTGAATGCATTTGACTTTCATTTGATTCAAAAAGATTTGTTTGAATGTGTTTGACTTTCATATGATTCAATTAGTATCGTTGAATGCATTTGACAATCATTTGATTCAAAAAAGCTATGTTTGAATTTGTTTGACTTTCATTTAATTTAAAAAGCTTTGTTTGAATGTGTTTGACTTTAATTTGATTCAAATAGCTTTGTTTGAATGATTTTGACTTTCACTTGATTTAAATACCTTTTTTGAATGCGTTTGACTTTCATTTGATTCAAATAGCATTTCTTGAATGTGTTTGACTTTCATTTGGTTCAAATAGCTTTGTTTAAATGTGTTTGACTTTCATTTGATTCAATTAGCTTTGCTTGAATGTGGTTAACTTTCAATTGAGTCAATTTGCTTTGTTGAATGCATTTGCATTTGATTCAAAAAGTTTTGTTTGACTGTCATATGATTCAATTAGCCTCGTTGAATGCATTTGAAAATCATTTGATTCAAAAAGCTTTGTTTGTATTCTTTGGACTTTTAGTTGATTCAATTAGCTTTTTTGAAAGCATTTGACTTTCATATGATTTAATTAGCTTTGTTTGAATATTTTTGACTTTCATTTGATGCAATTAGCTTTGTCTGAATGTGTTTTACTTTCGTTTTATTTAATTATCTTTTTTGAATGCATTTGACTTTCATTTGATTCAGATAGCATTGTTTGAATGTGTTTGACTTTCATTTGATTCAAATAGCTTTGTTTGAATGTGTTTGCCTTCCATTGGATTTAATTAGCTTTGTTTGAATGTGGTTGACTTTTAAATGATTCAATTTGATTTGTTGAATGCATTTGACTTTCATTTGATTCAAAAAGATTTGTTTGAATGTGTTTGACTTTCATATGATTCAATTAGTATCGTTGAATGCATTTGACAATCATTTGATTCAAAAAGCTATGTTTGAATTTGTTTGACTTTCACTTGATTCAATTAGCTTTTTTGAACTCATTTGACTTTCTTTGGATTCAAAAAGCTTTGTTTGAATGTGTTTGAATTTCACTTGATTTAAATTAGCTTTGTTTGAATGTGGTTAACTTTCATTTGATTCAATTAGCTTTGTTTGAATGTGGTTGACTTTCATTTGATTCAATTAGGTTTGTTAGAATGTCATTGACTTTCGTTTGATTCAATTAGGTTTGTTAGAATGTCATTGACTTTCATTTGATTCAATTAGCTTTGTTGAATGCATATGACTTTCATTTGATTCAAAAAGCTTTGTTTGAATGTGTTTGACTTTCATTTGATTCAATTAGCATCGTTGAACGCATTTGACAGTCATTTGATTCAAAAAGATTTGCTTTAATTACCTAGACTTTCACTTGATTCAATTAGCTTTATTGAATGCATTTAACTTTCATTTGATTTAAAAAGCTTTGTTTAAATGTAATTGACTTTCACTTGATTTAATTACTTTTATTTAATTGCATTTGACTTTCAGTTGATTCATAAAGATTTGTTTGAATGTGCTTGACTTTCATATGATTCAATTAGCATCGTTGAATGGATTTGACAATCATTTGATTCAAAAAGCTTTGTTTGACTTTCACTTGATTCAAATCGCTATTTTGAATGCATTTGAATTTCATTTGATTGAAAAAGCATTGTTTGAATGTGTTTGATTTTCATTTGATTATATTAGCTTTGTTTTAATGTGATTGACTTTCATTTGAATCAATTAGCTTTGTTTAATGCATTTGACTTTCATTTAATTCAAAAAGCTTTGTTTGAATGTGATTGACTTTAATTTGATTCAAATAGCATTGTTTGAATGTTTTTTACTTTCACTTGATTTCAATACCTTTTTTGAATGCGTTTGACTTTCATTTGATTCAAATAGCATTTCTTGAATGTGTTTGACTTTCATTTGGTTCAAATAGCTTTGTTTAAATGTGTTTGACTTTCATTTGATTCAATTAGCTTTGCTTGAATGTGGTTAACTTTCAATTGAGTCAATTTGCTTTGTTGAATGCATTTGACTTTCATTTGATTCAAAAAGTTTTGTTTGACTGTCATATGATTCAATTAGCCTCGTTGAATGCATTTGAAAATCATTTGATTCAAAAAGCTTTGTTTGTATTCTTTGGACTTTTAGTTGATTCAATTAGCTTTTTTGAAAGCATTTGACTTTCATATGATTTAATTAGCTTTGTTTGAATGTTTTTGACTTTCATTTGATGCAATTAGCTTTGTCTGAATGTGTTTGACTTTCGTTTTATTTAATTATCTTTTTTGAATGCATTTGACTTTCATTTGATTCAGATAGCATTGTTTGAATGTGTTTGACTTTCATTTGATTCAAATAGCTTTGTTTGAATGTGTTTGCCTTCCATAGGATTTAATTAGCTTTCTTTGAATGTGGTTGACTTTTAAGTGATTCAATTTGATTTGTTGAATGCATTTGACTTTCATTTGATTCAAAAAGATTTGTTTGAATGTGTTTGACTTTCATATGATTCAATTAGTATCGTTGAATGCATTTTACAATCATTTGATTTAAAAAGCTATGTTTGAATTTGTTTGACTTTCACTTGATTCAATTAGCTTTTTTGAACTCATTTGACTTTCTTTGGATTCAAAAACCTTTGTTTGAATGTGTTTGAATTTCACTTGATTTAAATTAGCTTTGTTTGAATGTCGTTAACTTTCATTTGATTCAATTACCTTTGTTTGAATGTGGTTGACTTTCATTTGATTCAATTAGGTTTGTTAGAATGCCATTGACTTTCGTTTGATTCAATTAGGTTTGTTAGAATGCCATTGACTTTCATTTGATTCAATTAGCTTTGTTGAATGCATATGACTTTCATTTGATTCAAAAAGCTTTGTTTGAATGTGTTTGACTTTCATTTGATTCAATTAGCATCGTTGAACGCATTTGACAGTCATTTGATTCAAAAAGATTTGTTTAAATTACCTAGACTTTCACTTGATTCAATTAGCTTTTTTGAATGCATTTAACTTTCATTTGATTTAAAAAGCTTTGTTTAAATGTAATTGACTTTCACTTGATTTAATTTCTTTTATTTAATTGCATTTGACTTTCAGTTGATTCAAAAAGATTTGTTTGAATGTGCTTGACTTTCATATGATTCAATTAGCATCGTTGAATGGATTTGACAATCATTTGATTCAAAAAGCTTTGTTTGACTTTCACTTGCTTCAAATCGTTATTTTTAATGCATTTGAATTTCATTTGATTGAAAAAGCTTTGTTTGAACGTGTTTGATTTTCATTTGATTAAATTAGCTTTGTTTGAATTTGATTGACTTTCATTTGAATCAATTAGCTTTGTTTAATGCATCTGACTTTCATTTAATTCAAAAAGCTTTGTTTGAATGTGTTTGACTTTAATTTGATTCAAATCGCTTTGTTTAAATGTTTTTGACTTTCACTTGATTTAAATACCTTTTTTGAATGCGTTTGACTTTCATTTGATTCAAATAGCATTTCATGAATGTGTTTGACTTTCATTTGGTTCAAATAGCTTTGTTTAAATGTGTTTGACTTTCATTTTATTCAATTAGCTTTGCTTGAATGTGGTTAACTTTCAATTGAGTCAATTTGCTTTGTTGAATGCATTTGACTTTCATTTGATTCAAAAAGTTTTGTTTGACTGTCATATGATTTTATAAGCCTCGTTGAATGCATTTGACAATCATTTGATTCAAAAAGCTTTGTTTGAATTCTTTGGACTTTTAGTTGATTCAATTAGCTTTTTTGAAAGCATTTGACTTTCATATGATTTAATTAGCTTTGTTTGAATGTTTTTGACTTTCATTTGATGCAATTAGCTTTGTCTGAATGTGTTTGATTTTCGTTTGATTTAATTATCTTTTTTGAATGCATTTGACTTTCATTTGATTCAGATAGATTTGTTTGAATGTGTTCGACTTTCATTTAATTCAAATAGCTTTGTTTGAATGTGGTTGACTTTCATATGATTCAATTAGCATCGTTGAATGGATTTGACAACCATTTGATTCAAAAAGCTTTGTTTGAATTCTTTGGACTTTTAGTTGATTCAATTAGCTTTTTTGAAAGCATTTGACTTTCATATGATTTAATTAGCTTTGTTTGAATGTTTTTTGACTTTCATTTGATGCAATTAGCTTTGTATGAATGTGTTTGACTTTCGTTTTATTTAATTATCTTTTTTGAATGCATTTGACTTTCATTTGATTCAGATAGCATTGTTTGAATGTGTTTGACTTTCATTTGATTCAAATAGCTTTGTTTGAATGTGTTTGCCTTCCATTGGATTTAATTAGCTTTCTTTGAGTGTGGTTGACTTTTAAGTGATTCAATTTGATTTGTTGAATGCATTTGACTTTCATTTGATTCAAAAAGATTTGTTTGAATGTGTTGGACTTTCATATGATTCAATTAGTATCGTTGAATGCATTTGACAATCATTTGATTCAAAAAGCTATGTTTGACTTTGTTTGACTTTCACTTGATTCAATTAGCTTTTTTGAACTCATTTGACTTTCTTTGGATTCAAAAAGCTTTGTTTGAATGTGTTTGAATTTCACTTGATTTAAATTAGCTTTATTTGAATGTGGATAACTTTCATTTGATACAATTAGCTTTGTTTGAATGTGGTTGACTTTCATTTGATTCAATTAGGTTTGTTAGAATGCCATTGACTTTCGTTTGATTCAATTAGGTTTGTTAGAATGCCATTGACTTTCATTTGATTCAATTAGCTTTGTTGAATGCATATGACTTTCATTTGATTCCAAAAGCTTTGTTTGAATGTGTTTGACTTTCATTTGATTCAATTAGCATCGTTGAACGCATTTGACAGTCATTTGATTCAAAAAACTTTGTTTGAATTACCTAGACTTTCACTTGATTCAATTAGCTTTTTTGAATGCATTTAACTTTCATTTGATTTAAAAAGCTTTGTTTAAATGTAATTGACTTTCACTTGATTTAATTACTTTTTTTTAATTGCATTTGACTTTCAGTTGATTCAAAAAGATTTGTTTGAATGTGCTTGACTTTCATATGATTCAATTAGCATCGTTGAATGGATTTGACAATCATTTGATTCAAAAAGCTTTGTTTGACTTTCACTTGCTTCAAATCGCTATTTTGAATGCATCTGAATTTCATTTGATTGAAAAAGCTTTGTTTGAATG
The DNA here is from genome assembly GCF_001683475.1 of Chenopodium quinoa. Classification (NCBI taxonomy): domain Eukaryota; kingdom Viridiplantae; phylum Streptophyta; class Magnoliopsida; order Caryophyllales; family Amaranthaceae; genus Chenopodium; species Chenopodium quinoa. The sequence goes on from NW_018744779.1 coordinate 11,889, forward strand.
TGTTTGATTTTCATTTGATTAAATTACCTTTGTTTGAATGTGATTGACTTTCATTTGAATCAATTAGCTTTGTTTAATGCATTTTACTTTCATTTAATTCAAAAAGCTTTGTTTGAATGTGTTTGACTTTAATTTGATTCAAATAGCATTGTTTGAATGTTTTTGACTTTCACTTGATTTAAATACCTTTTTTGAATGCGTTTGACTTTCATTTGATTCAAATAGCATTTCTTGAATGTGTTTGACTTTCATTTGGTTCAAATAGCTTTGTTTAAATGTGTTTGACTTTCATTTGATTCATTTAGCTTTGCATGAATGTGGTTAACTTTCAATTGAGTCAATTTGCTTTGTTGAATGCATTTGACTTTCTTTTGTTTCAAAAAGTTTTGTTTGACTGTCATATGATTTAATTAGCCTCGTTGAATGCATTTGACAACCATTTGATTCAAAAAGCTTTGTTTGAATTCTTTGGACTTTTAGTTGATTCAATTAGCTTTTTTGAAAGCATTTGACTTTCATATGATCTAATAAGCTTTGTTTGAATGTTTTTTACTTTCATTTGATGCAATTAGCTTTGTCTGAATGTGTTTGACTTTCGTTTGATTTAATTATCTTTTTTGAATGCATTTGACTTTCATTTGATTCAGATAGCATTGTTTGAATGTGTTTGACTTTCATTTGATTCAAATAGCTTTGTTTGAAAGTGGTTGACTTTCATTTTATTCAATTAGGTTTGTTAGAATGCCATTGACTTTCGTTTGATTCAATTAGGTTTGTTAGAATGCTATTGACTTTCATTTGATTCAATTAGCTTTGTTAGAATGCCATTGAGTTTCATTTGATTCAATTAGCTTTGTTGAATGCATATGACTTTCATTTGATTCAAAAAGCTTTGTTTGAATGTGTTTGACTTCCATTTGATTCAATTAGCATCATTGAACGCATTTGACAGTCATTTTATTCAAAAAGCTTTGTTTGAATTACTTAGACTTTCGCTTGATTCAATTAGCTTTTTTGAACTCATTTAACTTTTATTTGATTCAAAAAGCTTTGTTCGAATGTGTTTGACTTTCATTTGATTCAATTAGCTTTGTGGGAATGCACTTGACAATCACTTAATTAAAAAAACTTTGTTTGAATGTGTTTCACTTTCACTAGATTAAATTAGCTTTTTTGAATGCATTTAACTTTTATTTAATTAAAAAAGCTTTGTCCGAATGTGTTTGACTTTCATTTGATGCAATTAGCTTTGTTTGAATGTGTTTGACTTTCATTTGATTCAATAAGCTTTGTTGAATGCATTTAACTTTCATTTGATTTAAAAAGCTTTGTTTAAATGTGTTTGACTTTCACTTGATTTAATTACTTTTTTTTAATTACATATGACTTTCAGTTGATTCAAAAAGATTTCTTTGAATGTGCTTGACTTTCATATGATTCAATTAGCATCGTTGAATGGATTTGACAATCATTTGATTCAAAAAGCTTTGTTTGACTTTCACTTGCTTCAAATCGCTATTTTGAATGCATCTGAATTTCATTTGATTGAAAAAGCTTTGTTTGAATGTGTTTGATTTTCATTTGATTAAATTAGCTTTGTTTGAATGTGATTGACTTTCATTTGAATCAATTAGCTTTGTTTAATGCATTTTACTTTCATTTAATTCAAAAAGCTTTGTTTGAATGTGTTTGACTTTAATTTGATTCAAATAGCATTGTTTGAATGTTTTTGACTTTCACTTGATTTAAATACCTTTTTTGAATGCGTTTGACTTTCATTTGATTCAAATAGCATTTCTTGAATGTGTTTGACTTTCATTTGGTTCAAATAGCTTTGTTTAAATGTGTTTGACTTTCATTTGATTCATTTAGCTTTGCTTGAATGTGGTTAACTTTTAATTGAGTCAATTTGCTTTGTTGAATGCATTTGACTTTCTTTTGTTTCAAAAAGTTTTGTTTGACTGTCATATGATTTAATTAGCCTCGTTGAATGCATTTGACAACCATTTGATTCAAAAAGCTTTGTTTGAATTCTTTGGACTTTTAGTTGATTCAATTAGCTTTTTTGAAAGCATTTGACTTTCATATGATCTAATAAGCTTTGTTTGAATGTTTTTGACTTTCATTTGATGCAATTAGCTTTGTCTGAATGTGTTTGACTTTCGTTTGATTTAATTATCTTTTTTGAATGCATTTGACTTTCATTTGATTCAGATAGCATTGTTTGAATGTGTTTGACTTTCATTTGATTCAAATAGCTTTGTTTGAAAGTGGTTGACTTTCATTTGATTCAATTAGGTTTGTTAGAATGCCATTGACTTTCGTTTGATTCAATTAGGTTTGTTAGAATGCTATTGACTTTCATTTGATTCAATTAGCTTTGTTAGAATGCCATTGAGTTTCATTTGATTCAATTAGCTTTGTTGAATGCATATGACTTTCATTTGATTCAAAAAGCTTTGTTTGAATGTGTTTGACTTCCATTTGATTTAATTAGCATCATTGAACGCATTTGACAGTCATTTTATTCAAAAAGCTTTGTTTGAATTACTTAGACTTTCGCTTGATTCAATTAGCTTTTTTGAATGCATTTAACTTTTATTTGATTCAAAAAGCTTTGTTCGAATGTGTTTGACTTTCATTTGATTCAATTAGCTTTGTGGGAATGCACTTGACAATCACTTAATTAAAAAAACTTTGTTTGAATGTGTTTGTCTTTCACTAGATTAAATTAGCTTTTTTGAATGCATTTAACTTTTATTTAATTAAAAAAGCTTTGTCCGAATGTGTTTGACTTTCATTTGATGCAATTAGCTTTGTTTGAATGTGTTTGACTTTCATTTGATTCTATAAGCTTTGTTGAATGCATTTAACTTTCATTTGATTTAAAAAGCTTTGTTTAAATGTGTTTGACTTTCACTTGGTTTAATTACTTTTTTTTAATTGCATATGACTTTCAGTTGATTCAAAAAGATTTCTTTGAATGTGCTTGACTTTCATATGATTCAATTAGCATTGTTGAATGGATTTGACAATCATTTGATTCAAAATTTTTTTTTTTTGACTTTCACTTGATTCAAATCGCTATGTTGAATGCATTTGAATTTCATTTGATTGAAAAAGCTTTGTTTGAATGTGTTTGATTTTTATTTTATTAAATTAGCTTTGTTTGAATGTGATTGACTTTCATTTGAATCAATTAGCTTTGTTTAATGCATTTGACTTTCATTTAATTAAAAAAGCTTTGTTTGAATGTGTTTGACTTTCACTAGATTAAATTAGCTTTTTCGAATGCATTTAACTTTTATTTAATTAAAAAATCTTTGTCCGAATGTGTTTGACTTTCATTTGATGCAATTAGCTTTGTTTGAATGTTTTTGAATTTCATTTGATTCAATAAGCTTTGTTGAATGCATTTAACTTTCATTTAATTTAAAAAGCTTTGTTTAAATGTGTTTGACTTTCACTTGATTTAATTACTTTTTTTTTAATTGCATATGACTTTTAGTTGATTCAAAAAGATTTGTTTGTATGTGCTTGACTTTCATATGATTCAATTAGCATCGTTGAATGGATTTGACAATCATTTGATTCAAAAAGCTTTGTTTGACTTTCACTTGATTCAAATCGTTATTTTGAATGCATTTGAATTTCATTTGATTGAAAAAGCTTTGTTTGAATGTGTTTGATTTTTATTTGATTAAATAAGCTTTGTTTGAATGTGATTGACTTTCATTTGATTCAAATAGCTTTGTTTGAATGATTTTGACTGTCACTTGATTTAAATACCTTTTTTGAATGTGTTTGACTTTCATTTGATTCAAATAGCTTTGTTTGAATATGTTTGCCTTCCAGTGGATTTAATTAGCTTTGTTTGAATGTGGTTGACTTTTAATTGAATTAATTTGATCTTTTTAATGCATTTGACTTTCATGTGATTCAAAAAGATTTGTTTGAATGTGTTTGACTTTCATATGATTCAAGTAGTATCGTTGAATGCATTTGACAATCATTTGATTCAAAAAGCTATGTTTGAATTTGTTTGACTTTCACTTGATTCAATTAGCTTTTTTTAACTCATTTGACTTTCTTTGGATTCAAAAAGCTTTGTTTGAATGTGTTTGAATTTCACTTGATTTAAATTATCTTTGTTTGAATGTAATTAACTTTCATTTGATTCAATTACCTTTGTTTGAATGTGGTTGACTTTCATTTGATTCAATTAGGTTTGTTAGAATGCCATTGACTTTCATTTGATTCAATTAGGTTTGTTAGAATGCCATTGACTTTCATTTGATTCAATTAGCTTTGTTGAATGCATATGACTTTCATTTGATTCAAAAAGCTTTGTTTGAATGTGTTTGAATTTCATTTGATTCAATTAGCATCGTTGAACGCATTTGACAATCATTTAATTCAAAAAACTTTGTTTGAATTACCTAGACTTTCACTTGATTTAATTAGCTTTTTTGAATGCATTTAACTTTCATTTGATTTAAAAAGCTTTGTTTAAATGTAATTGACTTTCACTTGATTTAATTACTTTTTTTTAATTGCATTTGACTTTCAATTGATTCAAAAAGATTTGTTTGAATGTGCTTGACTTTCATATGATTCAATTAGCATCATTGAATGGATTTGACAATCATTTGATTCAAAAAGCTTTGTTTGACTTTCACTTGATTCAAATCGCTATTTTGAATGCATTTGAATTTCATTTAATTGAAAAAGCTTTGTTTGAATGTGTTTGATTTTTATTTGATTAAATTAGCTTTGTTTGAATGTGATTGACTTTCATTTGAATCAATTAGCTTTGTTTAATGCATTTGACTTTCATTTAATTCGAAAAGCTTTGTTTGAATGTGTTTGACTTTAATTTGATTCAAATAGCATTGTTTGAATGTTTTTGACTTTCACTTGATTCAAATACCTTTTTTGAATGCGTTTGACTTTCATTTGATTCAAATAGCATTTCTTGAATGTGTTTGACTTTCATTTGGTTCAAATAGCTTTGTTTAAATGTGTTTGACTTTCATTTGATTCAATTAGCTTTGCTTGAATGTGGTTAACTTTCAATTGAGTCAATTTGCTTTGTTGAATGCATTTGACTTTCATTTGATTCAAAAAGTTTTGTTTGACTGTCATATGATTCAATTAGCCTCGTTGAATGCATTTGAAAATCATTTGATTCAAAAAGCTTTGTTTGTATTCTTTGGACTTTTAGTTGATTCAATTAGCTTTTTTGAAAGCATTTGACTTTCATATGATTTAATTAGCTTTGTTTGAATGTTTTTGACTTTCATTTGATGCAATTAGCTTTGTCTGAATGTGTTTGACTTTCGTTTTATTTAATTATCTTTTTTGAATGCATTTGAACTTCATTTGATTCAGATAGCATTGTTTGAATGTGTTTGACTTTCATTTGATTCAAATAGCTTTGTTTGAATGTGTTTGCCTTCCATTGGATTTAATTAGCTTTGTTTGAATGTGGTTGACTTTAAAGTTATTCAATTTGATTTGTTGAATGCATTTGACTTTCATTTGATTCAAAAAGATTTGTTTGAATGTGTTTGACTTTCATATGATTCAATTAGTATCGTTGAATGCATTTGACAATCATTTGATTCAAAAATCTATGTTTGAATTTGTTTGACTTTCACTTGATTCAATTAGCTTTTTTGAACTCATTTGACATTCTTTGGATTCAAAAAGCTTTGTTTGAATGTGTTTGAATTTCACTTGATTTAAATTAGCTTTGTTTCAATGTGGTTAACTTTCATTTGATTCAATTAGCTTTGTTTGAATGTGGTTGACTTTCATTTGATTCTATAAGCTTTGTTAGAATGCCATTGACTTTCGTTTGATTCAATTAGGTTTGTTAGAATGCCATTGACTTTCATTTGATTCAATTAGCTTTGTTGAATGCATATGACTTTCATTTGATTCAAAAAGCTTTGTTTGAATGTGTTTGACTTTCATTTGATTCAATTAGCATCGTTGAACGCATTTGACAGTCATTTGATTCAAAAAACTTTGTTTGAATTACCTAGACTTTCACTTGATTCAATTAGCTTTTTTGAATGCATTTAACTTTCATTTGATTTAAAAAGCTTTGTTTAAATGTAATTGACTTTCACTTGATTTAATTACTTTTTTTTAATTGCATTTGACTTTCAGTTGATTCAAAAAGATTTGTTTGAATGTGCTTGACTTTCATATGATTCAATTAGCATTGTTGAATGGATTTGACAATCATTTGATTCAAAAAGCTTTGTTTGACTTTCACTTGCTTTAAATCGCTATTTTGAATGCATTTGAATTTCATTTGATTGAAAAAGCATTGTTTGAATGTGTTTGATTTTCATTTGATTAAATTAGCTTTGTTTGAATGTGATTGACTTTCATTTGAATCAATTAGCTTTGTTTAATGCATTTGACTTTCATTTAATTCAAAAAGCTTTGTTTGAATGTGTTTGACTTTAATTTGATTCAAATAACATTGTTTGAATGTTTTTTACTTTCACTTGATTTAAATACCTTTTTTGAATGCGTTTGACTTTCATTTGATTCAAATAGCATTTCTTGAATGTGTTTGACTTTCATTTGGTTCAAAAAGCTTTATTTAAATGTGTTTGACTGTCATTTGATTCAATTAGCTTTGCTTGAATGTGGTTAACTTTCAATTGAGTCAATTTGCTTTGTTGAATGGATTTGACAATCATTTGATTCAAAAAGCTTTGTTTGACTTTCACTTAATTAAAATCGCTATTTTGAATGCATTTGAATTTCATTTGATTGAAAAAGCTTTGTTTGAATGTGTTTGATTTTCATTTGATTAAATTAGCTTTGTTTGAATGTGATTGACTTTCATTTGAATCAATTAGCTTTGTTTAATGCATTTGACTTTCATTTAATTCAAAAAGCTTTGTTTGAATGTGTTTGACTTTAATCTGATTCAAATAGCTTTGTTTGAATGTTTTTGACTTTCACTTGATTTAAATACCTGTTTTGAATGCGTTTGACTTTCATTTGATTCAAATAGCATTTCTTGAATGTGTTTGACTTTCATTTGGTTCAAATATCTTTGTTTAAATGTGTTTGACTTTTATTTGATTTAATTAGCTTTGCTTGAATGTGGTTAACTTTCAATTGAGTCAATTTGCTTTGTTGAATGCATTTGACTTTCATTTGATTAAAAAAAGTTTTGTTTCACAGTCATATGATTTAATTAGCCTCGTTGAATGCATTTGACAATCATTTGATTCAAAAAGCTTTGTTTGAATTCTTTGGAGTTTTACTTGATTCAATTAGCTTTTTTGAAATCATTTGACTTTCATATGATTTAGTTAGCTTTGTTTGAATGTTTTTGACTTTCATTTGATGCAATTAGCTTTGTCTGAATGTGTTTGACTTTCGTTTGATTTAATTATCTTTTTTGAATGCATTTGACTTTCATTTGATACAGATAGCATTGTTTGAATGTGTTTGACTTTCATTTGATTCAAATAGCTTTGTTTGAATGTGTTTGCCTTCCATTGGATTTAATTAGCTTTGTTTGAATGTGGTTGACTTTTAATTGATTCAATTTGATCTGTTGAATGCATTTGACTTTCATTTGATTCAAAAAGATTTGTTTGAATGAGTTTGACTTTCATATGATTCAATTAGTATCGTTGAATGCATTTGACAATCATTTGATTCAAAAAGCTATGTTTGAATTTGTTTGACTTTCACTTGATTCAATTAGCTTTTTTGAACTCATTTGACTTTCTTTGGATTCAAAAAGCTTTGTTTGAATGTGTTTGAATTTCACTTGATTTAAATTATCTTTGTTTGAATGTAATTAACTTTCATTTGATTCAATTAGCTTTGTTTGAATGTGGTTGACTTTCATTTGATTCAATTAGGTTTGTTAGAATGCCATTGACTTTCGTTTGATTCAATTAGGTTTGTTAGAATGCCATTGACTTTCATTTGATTCAATTAGCTTTGTTGAATGCATATGACTTTCATTTGATTCAAAAAGCTTTGTTTGAATGTGTTTGACTTTCATTTGATTCAATTAGCATCGTTGAACGCATTTGACAATCATTTAATTCAAAAAACTTTGTTTGAATTACCTAGACTTTCACTTGATTCAATTAGCTTTTTTGAATGCATTTAACTTTCATTTGATTTAAAAAGCTTTGTTTAAATGTAATTGACTTTCACTTGATTTAATTACTTTTTTTTAATTGCATTTGACTTTCAGTTGATTCAAAAAGATTTGTTTGAATGTGCTTGACTTTCATATGATTCAATTAGCATCGTTGAATGGATTTGACAATCATTTGATTCAAAAAGCTTTGTTTGACTTTCACTTGCTTCAAATCGCTATTTTGAATGCATTTGAATTTCTTTTGATTGAAAAAGCTTTGTTTGTTTGTGTTTGATTTTCATTTGATTAAATTAGCTTTGTTTGAATGTGATTGACTTCCATTTGAATCAATTAGCTTTGTTTAATGCATTTGACTTTCATTTAATTCAAAAAGCTTTGTTTGAATGTGTTTGACTTTAATTTGATTCAAATAGCATTGTTTGAATGTTTTTGACTTTCACTTGATTTAAATACCTTTTTTGAATGCGTTTGACTTTCATTTGATTCAAATAGCATTTCTTGAATGTGTTTGACTTTCATTTGGTTCAAATAGCTTTTTTTAAATGTGTTTGACTTTCATTTGATTTAATTAGCTTTGCTTGAATGTGGTTAACTTTCAATTGAGTCAATTTGCTTTGTTGAATGCATTTGACTTTCATTTGATTCAAAAAGTTTTGTTTGACTGTCATATTATTCAATTAGCCTCGTTGAATGCATTTGAAAATCATTTGATTCACAAAGCTTTGTTTGTATTCTTTGGACTATTAGAGTATTCAATTAGCTTTGCTTGAATGTGGTTAACTTTCAATTGAGTCAATTTTCTTTGTTGAATGCATTTGACTTTCATTTGATTCAAAAAGTTTTGTTTGACTGTCATATTATTCAATTAGCCTCGTTGAATGCATTTGAAAATCATTTGATTCACAAAGCTTTGTTTGTATTCTTTGGACTATTAGTTGATTCAATTAGCTTTTTTGAAAGCATTTGACTTTCATATGATTTAATTAGCTTTGTTTGAATGTTTTTGACTTTCATTTGATGTAATTAGCTTTGTCTGAATGTGTTTGACTTTCGTTTTATTTAATTATCTTTTTTGAATGCATTTGACTTTCATTTGATTCAGATAGCATTGTTTGAATGTGTTTGACTTTCATTTGATTCAAATAGCTTTGTTTGAATGTGTTTGCCTTCCATTGGATTTAATTAGCTTTATTTGAATGTGGTTGACTTTTAAGTTATTCAATTTGATTTGTTGAATGCATTTGACTTTCATTTGATTCAAAAAGATTTGTTTGAATGTGTTTGACTTTCATATGATTCAATTAGTATCGTTGAATGCATTTGACAATCATTTGATTCAAAAAGATATGTTTGAATTTGTTTGACTTTCACTTGATTCAATTAGCTTTTTTGAACTCATTTGACTTTCTTTGGATTAAAAAAGCTTTGTTTGAATGTGTTTGAATTTCACTTGATTTAAATTAGCTTTGTTTGAATGTGGTTAACTTTCATTTGATTCAATTAGCTTTGTTTGAATGTGGTTGACTTTCATTTGATTCAATTAGGTTTGTTAGAATGTCATTGACTTTCGTTTGATTCAATTAGGTTTGTTAGAATGCCATTGACTTTCATTTGATTCAATTAGCTTTGTTGAATGCATATGACTTTCATTTGATTCAAAAAGCTTTGTTTGAATGTGTTTGACTTTCTTTTGATTCAATTAGCATCGTTGAACGCATTTGACAATCATTTGATTCAAAAAACTTTGTTTGAATTACCTAGACTTTCACTTGATTCAATTAGCTTTTTTTAATGCATTTAACTTTCATTTGATTTAAAAAGCTTTGTTTAAATGTAATTGACTTTCACTTGATTTAATTACTTTTTTTTTAATTGCATTTGACTTTCAGTTGATTCAAAAAGATTTGTTTGAATGTGCTTGACTTTCATGTGATTCAATTAGCATCGTTGAATGGATTTGACAATCATTTGATTCAAAAAGCTTTGTTTGACTTTCACTTGCTTTAAATCGCTATTTTGAATGCATTTGAATTTCATTTGATTGAAAAAGCATTGTTTAAATGTGTTTGATTTTCATTTGATTAAATTAGCTTTGTTTGAATGTGATTGACTTTCATTTGAATCAATTAGCTTTGTTTAATGCATTTGACTTTCATTTAATTCAAAAAGCTTTATTTGAATGTGTTTGACTTTAATTTGATTCAAATAACATTGTTTGAATGTTTTTGACTTTCACTTAATTTAAATACCTTTTTGAATGCGTTTGACTTTAATTTGATTCAAATAGCATTTCTTGAATGTGTTTGACTTTCATTTGATTCAATTAGCTTTGTTGAATGCATATGACTTTCATTTGATTCAAAAAGCTTTGTTTGAATGTGTTTCACTTTCATTTTATTCAATTAGCATCGTTGAACGCATTTGACAGTCATTTGATTCAAAAAACTTTGTTTGAATTACCTAGACTTTCACTTGGTCAATTAGCTTTTTTGAATGCATTTAACTTTCATTTGATTTAAAAAGCTTTGTTTAAATGTAATTGACTTTCACTTGATTTAATTACTTTTTTTTAATTGCATTTGACTTTCAGTTGATTCAAAAAGATTTGTTTGAATGTGCTTGACTTTCATATGATTCAATTAGCATCGTTGAATGGATTTGACAATCATTTGATTCAAAAAGTTTTGTTTGACTTTCATTTGCTTCAAATTGCTATTTTGAATGCATTTGAATTTCATTTGATTGAAAAAGCATTGTTTGAATGTGTTTGATTTTCATTTGATTAAATTAGCTTTGTTTGAATGTGATTGACTTTCATTTGAATCAATTAGCTTTGTTTAATGCATCTGACTTTCATTTAATTCAAAAAGCTTTGTTTGAATGTGTTTGACTTTAATTTGATTCAAATAACATTGTTTGAATGTTTTTGACTTTCACTTGATTTAAATACCTTTTTTGAATGCGTTTGACTTTCATTTGATTCAAATAGCATTTCTTGAATGTGTTTGACTTTCATTTGGTTCAAAAAGCTTTGTTTAAATGTGTTTGACTGTCATTTGATTCAATTAGCTTTGCTTGAATGTGGTTAACTTTCAATTGAGTCAATTTGCTTTGTTGAATGGATTTGACAATCATTTGATTCAAAAAGCATTGTTTGACTTTCACTTAATTCAAATCGCTATTTTGAATGCATTTGAATTTCATTTGATTGAAAAAGCTTTGTTTGAATGTGTTTGATTTTCATTTGATTAAATTAGCTTTGTTTGAATGTGATTGACTTTCATTTGAATCAATTAGCTTTGTTTAATGCATTTGAATTTCATTTAATTCAAAAAGCTTTGTTTGAATGTGTTTGACTTTAATCTGATTCAAATAGGTTGGTTTGAATGTTTTTTACTTTCACTTGATTTAAATACCTGTTTTGAATGCGTTTGACTTTCATTTGATTCAAATAGCATTTCTTGAATGTGTTTTACTTTCATTTGGTTCAAATAGCTTTGTTTAAATGTGTTTGACTTTTATTTGATTTAATTAGCTTTACTTGAATGTGGTTAACTTTCAATTAAGTCAATTTGCTTTGTTGAATGCATTTGACTTTCATTTGCTTAAAAAAAGTTTTGTTTCACTGTCATATGATTCAATAAGCCTCGTTGAATGCATTTGACAATCATTTCATTCAAAAAGCTTTGTTTGAATTCTTTGGAGTTTTACGTGATTCAATTAGCTTTTTTGAAAGCATTTGACTTTCATATGATTTAATTAGCTTTGTTTGAATGTTTTTGACTTTCATTTGATGCAATTAGCTTTGTCTGAATGTGTTTGACTTTCGTTTTATTTAATTATCTTTTTTGAATGCATTTGACTTTCATTTGATTCAGATAGCATTGTTTGAATGTGTTTGACTTTCATTTGATTCAAATAGCTTTGTTTGAATGTGTTTGCCTTCCATTGGATTTAATTAGCTTTGTTTGAATGTGGTTGACTTTTAATTGATTCAATTTGATCTGTTGAATGCATTTGACTTTCATTTGATTCAAAAAGATTTGTTTGAATGTGTTTGACTTTCATATGATTCAATTAGTATCGTTGAATGCATTTGACAATCATTTGATTCAAAAAGCTATGTTTGAATTTGTTTGACTTTCACTTGATTCAATTAGCTTTTTTGATTTCATTTGACTTTCTTTGGATTCAAAAAGCTTTGTTTGAATGTGTTTGAATTTCACTTGATTTAAATTAGCTTTGTTTGAATGTGGTTAACTTTCATTTGATTCAATTAGCTTTGTTTGAATGTGGTTGACTTTCATTTGATTCAATTAGGTTTGTTAGAATGCCATTGACTTTCGTTTGATTTAATTAGGTTTGTTAGAATGCCATTGACTTTTATTTGATTCAATTAGCTTTGTTGAATGCATATGACTTTCATTTTATTCAAAAAGCTTTGTTTGAATGTGTTTGACTTTCATTTGATTCAATTAGCATCGTTGAACGCATTTGACAATCATTTAATTCAAAAAACTTTGTTTGAATTACCTAGGCTTTCACTTGATTCAATTAGCTTTTTTGAATGCATTTAACTTTCATTTGATTTAAAAAGCTTTGTTTAAATGTAATTGACTTTCAATTTATTTAATTACTTTTTTTTAATTACATATTACTTTCAGTTGATTCAAAAAGATTTGTTTGAATGTGCTTGACTTTCATATGATTCAATTAGCATCGTTGAATGGATTTGACAATCATTTGATTCAAAAAGCTTTGTTTGACTTTCACTTGCTTTAAATCGCTATTTTGAATGCATTTGAATTTCATTTGATTGAAAAAGCATTGTTTGAATGTGTTTGATTTTCATTTGATTAAATTAGCTTTGTTTGAATGTGATTGACTTCCATTTAAATCAATTAGCTTTGTTTAATGCATTTGACTTTCATTTAATTCAAAAAAGCTTTGTTTGAATGTGTTTGACTTTAATTTGATTCAAATAGCATTGTTTGAATGTTTTTGACTTTCACTTGATTTAAATACCTTTTTTGAATGCGTTTGACTTTCATTTGATTCAAATAGCATTTCTTGAATGTGTTTGACTTTCATTTTGTTGTAGCCAAGCCTAACAACTTGGTTATGGACATTTCGTTGGTTCAAGATGTAGCATCATGTTTTGGTGCTATGCATTCTATCCTTGGGCAGCAAGATATTCAACCCCTTGAATTTCTTGTTGTTCTTATTAACTAGTTTATTCTAGTTCATTTTATGCTTTGAATAAATTGTAAACTTTAGTCTTATTTTAAGTTTGCAAATTAGCTATATTTTTCTTAGTTATTTTTAGCTGATTATAGTTCGAAAATATAATGTCACATTCACACAAAGTACAAGTGCAAGATACATCAAGAAGGCAGCCATTTAAGCTTGTGAACGAAGCATGGAATCCGAAATTCTTTTCAAAGGAATTTCAAGGCTTTAACTTGGGTGTTACAATCAGCTTCAATGAGGAGTTACAAGCCTTCAATTCAGCCTTCAAAGGGCCGTTTATTTCAATCAGCAATTGAGCATTCAAAAGGTGTCCAAGTACACTCTTGTCCACATACATTCAAGCTTAATTCAAGGCTTGAAACAAGGAGGAGTTACACTTCACTTGCTGTTTGAATTGGGCGTGAAAAGGGGAGCTGTTACACCTCCAAGTTGCTGCTTTGCTGGGCGTGAATCAAGGGGGAGTTATACTCTCTTATTTCTGATTTTATTTGGAGGTTACAAACCACCATTTTCTCTTTGATGTATCTAGTTAAATAAGGCTTCTTTTATTAATGTATCTAGACAACAAAAGCTGATTTGTACCTAGCTTAGGCGTGTAACAAGTGAGCTGAAAAGTCACTTAAGTTAGCTTGTACTTAAGGATGCTTGTTTACTATAAATAGCAAGCAAATGTGAATGAAAAATCAGATTATTCAAACAAAAAAAACTTGTCTTACATTCGTTTCTTGGATTAGAAACAAAAACCTGAAATTCTTGGATTTGGAATTTCGTTTCCTTTGCTTAGTTAGCTAGTTTAGGCTACTAGTTGACTTGTGATCTTAGGAATCCAAAACGTTTCTTAGTGGTGTGACTTTATCTAAGAAGCCTTTGGTTCTTTAGCCTTATCTATCCCTTGGTTTATCCCTTGTGTATTTCGAGTGTTACTCCAAATATACAACATTTGGCGCTAGAAGGAGGGGGGTCTAGCAAACAAATACCCAAACACAATACCCCAAACACATACCCAAACACAAACCATGGCCGACATCCCACCCCCTAATTGGCAAGAATATGTCAATAAGGTTGCACAAGAGAAAGAAGATATGGAGCAACGAATGCAATATTTGCAAGGTCAGTTAAGAGACCTTTCTATTAAGTTGCGCCATCAAAAAGAGGGTTTTACCAATCATAGTGATGAAGAAGTGAGTGAATCTAATTTCAATCACAATGATAGACCTTATCATGAAAGAGAAAGGTCACGGCCTAACAATGACATTAAGGCTGACATTCCGGAGTATGATGGCAAACTCGATGCTGATGAGTTTGTAGAATGGCTTAGAACGGTGGAGAGAGTGTTTGATTACAAGCAAACACCGGAAGAAAAGAAGGTGAAAATTGTAGCCTTGAAGTTGAGAAAATATGCCTCAACTTGGTGGGCTAGCGTGTGTGCCAAAAGGGAAAGGCAAGACAAAGAGAAAGTGAGATCGTGGATCAAGATGAAGAAGTTGCTGAAACAAAAGTTTCTTCCCACATACTATGTGCAAGAAAACTTTTCCAAGTTCCACAACCTCAAACAAGGTACAAAATCAGTAGAAGAATATGCTAGGGAATTTGAAGGATTTGTCATGAAATGTGGAGTAGAGGAAGATGAACCTCAAACATTGGTGCGCTTTTTGGGAGGACTTGACCCAAAAATAGCCAACGTGGCCGAACTACACCCTTACACCACCCTTGAAGAGCTCATTATCTTAGCACATAAGATTGAGCAGCAACAAAAAGCAAGAGGCAAAAGTGAATCATCACGTTTTGCATCTCAAACCTCATTTCCCCAAAAAAAGCAAACATCAAATTTCCCACCTTTCAAACCCACATCCAATCAGCCTACTTCTAAACCACCTTCACAAAACACCCAAAATTCCAACCCAAAACCAGCCCCAAGAAGATGTTTTCGGTGTCAAGGCCTTGGACATTTGGCTAGTGATTGTCCAAATAAAAGGATTGTCACTTTGATTGAGCATGAAGAGGAGGATGAATTAGAAAATGAAGTGGACAGTAACCTTGAGGAGAATGATGAGTATGCGTGTCTTGGACCAGACGAAGGAGAATGCTTGGTGGTTCGACGCACACTTAGCAATATGGTTGGCAAAGAAGGAAGTTTGCAACGTGAGTCAATCTTTCACACTCGTTGCACCATTGGTGGAAAGGTATGTACATTGATTATTGATGGAGGTAGTTGTACCAATGTAGCTTCACAAGTAATGATAGACAAACTGAAACTTAAAACCGTTCCTCACCCTAAACCTTATGTGATTCAATGGCTAAATCATGGTAAAGGGATTCAAGTAACACAACAAGTCTTGTTATCATTTAGCATTGGTAAAACTTATGAAGAAGAATTGTGGTGTGATGTTATACCTATGGATGCATGTCATATTTTACTTGGTAGACCTTGGCTATTTGATAGGCGTGTGATGCATGATGGGTATAAGAACACCTATTCCTTCACTAAGGATGGACGGAAAATACTTCTTACCCCCTAAACCTCAAAAACGGTCACCCCATATCCACACCCCCTACTTCCCTTACCACTCTCATAAAATCAGAATTGCATGAGTATAAAGCTCACAAACAATTCATTTTAAGCCAACTTGATGCCCCTTCCAAACCGTCACAAGAAGAGCCACACCCACTCCTCACCCCTCTTCTCAAAACCTTTTCCCATGTTTTCCCCGAAGACATTCCCCATGGCTTACCCCCAAAACGTGACATACAACACAAAATTGATCTTGTTCCCGGATCAATGCTCCCAAACAAACCAGCCTATAGAACCACCCCAAAAGAAACCGAAGAGATTAGGAGGCAAGTGGAAGAATTACTATCCAAGGGTCTTATTCGTAAGTCTCTTAGTCCATGTGCTTGTCCTACTTTGATTGTGCCTAAGAAGAATGGAGAATGGAGAATGTGTGTTGATAGTAGGTCAATCAATAAAATCACTATCAAGTACCGGTTTCCTATTCCAAGGTTGAATGATTTACTTGATGATTTGCATGGTTCTAAAGTGTTCTCTAAAATTGATTTGAGAAGTGGCTATCATCAAATTCGAATTTTCGAAGGAGATGAATGGAAAACCGCTTTCAAGACAAAGGAGGGCCTCTATGAATGGCTTGTGATGCCATTTGGTTTGTCTAATGCACCATCTACATTTATGCGCCTTATGAATCAGGTTATGCAACCTTTCATGGGTAAATTTGTTGTAGTTTATTTTGATGATATCTTGGTGTATAGTAGGGAGGAAGAAGAGCATTCTATGCATTTGCAACAGGTTTTTGAAGCCCTTGAACGTGAAAAGTTGTATGGTAACTTAGAGAAGTGTCATTTCTTCACTTCCCAAGTTATTTTTCTTGGCTTTAAAGTTTCATCACAAGGCATTGAAGTTGATGAAAAGAAAGTTGCTGCAATTCGTGAGTGGCCTACACCACAAACCGTCCAACAAGTTCGAAGCTTTCATGGACTTGCTTCTTTCTATAGAAGATTTGTGCGGAACTTTAGCACTCTCATGGCACCTATCACGGAACTAACTAAAAATCAGAAGTTAGTTTGGAATGATAAGGCTCAAAAGGCCTTTGATGAGGTAAAACATCAACTTACTAGTGCACCTATTCTTGCTTTGCCTAACTTTGATGAAGTTTTTGAAGTTGAGTGCGATGCTAGTGGAGTTGGTATTGGTGCTGTTTTGTCACAAGTTGGGCGTCCCCTTGCCTACTTTAGTGAAAAACTCAATGAAGCACAACGGAAGTATAGCACCTATGATAAGGAGTTCTTTGCTCTTGTTCGTGCTTTGGACCATTGGAGACATTACCTCATTTCCAAGGAGTTCATCCTTCATTCGGATCATGAAGCCCTCAAATATCTTCAAAGCCAACAAAAACTCCAACCTCGCCATGCCAAATGGGTGGAGTATTTGCAAGCTTTTCATTTCGTGATCAAGCACAGGAGAGGCGCCATGAACAAAGGAGCTGATGCGCTTTCAAGGAGATATACACTCTTGAATTCTTTCAAAGCAAGGGTGATTAGTGTTGATGATGTAAAAGCAAGTTACCAAAATGATCATGACTTTGGTGATTTGTTTTTAAAATGTTCTAATCATGCTTACAAAGATTATTACATTTTAGATGGCTATTTGTTCAAAGGAAACAGGTTGTGCATTCCAAGATCAAGCCTAAGAGAATCTCTTATCAAAGAGTTTCATGAAGGAGGAATGGCAGGACACTTTGGCATAGAGAAGACTACTCTTCTTGTCCAAGAATACTTTCATTGGCCTAGGTTGGTCCGTGATGTGGAGTTCATTGTGAAAAGATGCGTGATATGTCAAAAGGCCAAGAGTCATAGTCTACCTCAAGGCTATCTTTTGCCCTTACCTATTCCACAAGCACCATGGGAGGATATTAGTCTTGATTTCGTTGTGGGACTTCCTACCACCCAACGAAAGAAAGATTCTATAATGGTTGTTGTGGACCGATTTTCTAAAATGGCCCATTTTATTGCTTGTCATACAACTTATGATGCTACTCATGTTGCTAACTTGTTTTTCAATGAGATTGTTCGTTTACATGGTGTACCTAAATCCATGGTGAGTGATCGTGATCCAAAATTTCTAAGTCATTTTTGGCTTACATTATGGAGGAAGATGGGCACGAAATTGAACTTTAGCACTTCAAGTCATCCTCAAACAGATGGTCAAACCGAAGTGACTAATAGAACTTTGGGATCCTTGCTGCGGTCTTTGGCTACTAAACGTCCCAAGCAATGGGAAGAGATGCTTCCTCATGCGGAGTTTGCTTACAATCGTGTGCCTAGCAAGACAACAGGTTTGAGTCCTTTTGAAGTGGTGTATGGATTCAATCCGTGCACTCCTATTGATCTCACTCCCATTCCCTCACCAAACAAGTTCAGCAATGATGCCGAGGTGCGCGCAAAAGAAATCAAGTCTATGCATGAGCAAGTTCGTTCCAAAATTGAACAAACTAATGCAAAGACTAAGGCATACTATGACAAGAAAAGAAAGGAGGTCCGTTTTCAGCCCGGTGACTTAGTTTGGATTCATCTTCGAAAGGAAAGATTTCCTTCCAAAAGGCGGTCCAAGGTTAGTCCTCGTAGTGATGGTCCTTTTGCTATTGTTGAAAAGGTGAATGATAATGCTTACAAGGTTGAGTTGCCCGGAGATTATGGTGTTTCTAGCACCTTTAATGTGGCTGATTTATCACCTTACTATGATGAGTTTGAAGAGTTGCCGAGTTTGAGGGCAAACTCTTTTCAAGAAGGGGGAATGTTGTAGCCAAGCCTAACAACTTGGTTATGGACATTTCGTTGGTTCAAGATGTAGCATCATGTTTTGGTGCTATGCATTCTATCCTTGGGCAGCAAGATATTCAACCCCTTGAATTTCTTGTTGTTCTTATTAACTAGTTTATTCTAGTTCATTTTATGCTTTGAATAAATTGTAAACTTTAGTCTTATTTTAAGTTTGCAAATTAGCTATATTTTTCTTAGTTATTTTTAGCTGATTATAGTTCGAAAATATAATGTCACATTCACACAAAGTACAAGTGCAAGATACATCAAGAAGGCAGCCATTTAAGCTTGTGAACGAAGCATGGAATCCGAAATTCTTTTCAAAGGAATTTCAAGGCTTTAACTTGGGTGTTACAATCAGCTTCAATGAGGAGTTACAAGCCTTCAATTCAGCCTTCAAAGGGCCGTTTATTTCAATCAGCAATTGAGCATTCAAAAGGTGTCCAAGTACACTCTTGTCCACATACATTCAAGCTTAATTCAAGGCTTGAAACAAGGAGGAGTTACACTTCACTTGCTGTTTGAATTGGGCGTGAAAAGGGGAGCTGTTACACCTCCAAGTTGCTGCTTTGCTGGGCGTGAATCAAGGGGGAGTTATACTCTCTTATTTCTGATTTTATTTGGAGGTTACAAACCACCATTTTCTCTTTGATGTATCTAGTTAAATAAGGCTTCTTTTATTAATGTATCTAGACAACAAAAGCTGATTTGTACCTAGCTTAGGCGTGTAACAAGTGAGCTGAAAAGTCACTTAAGTTAGCTTGTACTTAAGGATGCTTGTTTACTATAAATAGCAAGCAAATGTGAATGAAAAATCAGATTATTCAAACAAAAAAAACTTGTCTTACATTCGTTTCTTGGATTAGAAACAAAAACCTGAAATTCTTGGATTTGGAATTTCGTTTCCTTTCCTTAGTTAGCTAGTTTAGGCTACTAGTTGACTTGTGATCTTAGGAATCCAAAACATTTCTTAGTGGTGTGACTTTATCTAAGAAGCCTTTGGTTCTTTAGCCTTATCTATCCCTTGGTTTATCCCTTGTGTATTTCGAGTGTTACTCCAAATATACAACACATTTGGTTCAAAAAGCTTTGTTTAAATGTGTTTGACTGTCATTTGATTCAATTAGCTTTGCTTGAATGTGGTTAACTTTCAATTGAGTCAATTTGCTTTGATGAATGGATTTGACAATCATTTGATTCAAAAAGCTTTGTTTGACTTTCACTTAATTCAAATCGCTATTTTGAATGCATTTGAATTTCATTTGATTGAAAAAGCTTTGTTTGAATGTGTTTGATTTTCATTTGATTAAATTAGCTTTGTTTGAATGTGATTGACTTTCATTTGAATCAATTAGCTTTGTTTAATGCATTTGACTTTCATTTAATTCAAAAAGCTTTGTTTGAATGTGTTTGACTTTAATCTGATTCAAATAGGTTGGTTTGAATGTTTTTGACTTTCACTTGATTTAAATACCTGTTTTGAATGCGTTTGACTTTCATTTGATTCAAATAGCATTTCTTGAATGTGTTTTACTTTCTTCATTTGGTTCAAATATCTTTGTTTAAATGTGTTTGACTTTTATTTGATTTAATTAGCTTTACTTGAATGTGGTTAACTTTCAATTGAGTCAATTTGCTTTGTTGAATGCATTTGACTTTCATTTGATTAAAAAAAGTTTTGTTTCACAGTCATATGATTTAATTAGCCTCGTTGAATGCATTTGACAATCATTTGATTCAAAAAGCTTTGTTTGAATTCTTTGGAGTTTTACTTGATTCAATTAGCTTTTTTGAAAGCATTTGACTTTCATATGATTTAGTTAGCTTTGTTTGAATGTTTTTAACTTTCATTTGATGCAATTAGCTTTGTCTGAATGTGTTTGACTTTCGTTTGATTTAAATATCTTTTTTGAATGCATTTGACTTTCATTTGATTCAGATAGCATTGTTTGAATGTGTTTGACTTTCATTTGATTCAAATAGCTTTGTTTGAATGTGTTTGCCTTCCATTGGATTTAATTAGCTTTGTTTGAATGTGGTTGACTTTTAATTGATTCAATTTGATCTGTTGAATGCATTTGACTTTCATTTGATTCAAAAAGATTTGTTTGAATGAGTTTGACTTTCATATGATTCAATTAGTATCGTTGAATGCATTTGACAATCATTTGATTCAAAAAGCTGTGTTTGAATTTGTTTGACTTTCACTTGATTCAATTAGCTTTTTTGAACTCATTTGACTTTCTTTGGATTCAAAAAGCTTTGTTTGAATGTGTTTGAATTTCACTTGATTTAAATTAGCTTTGTTTGAATGTGGTTAACTTTCATTTGATTCAATTAGCTTTGTTTGAATGTGGTTGACTTTCATTTGATTCAATTAGGTTTGTTAGAATGCCATTGACTTTCGTTTGATTCAATTAGGTTTGTTAGAATGCCATTGACTTTCATTTGATTCAATTAGCTTTGTTGAATGCATATGACTTTCATTTGATTCAAAAAGCTTTGTTTGAATGTGTTTGACTTTCATTTGATTCAATTAGCATCGTTTAACGGATTTGACAATCATTTAATTCAAAAAACTTTGTTTGAATTACCTAGACTTTCACTTGATTCAATTAGCTTTTTTGAATGCATTTAACTTTAATTTGATTTAAAAAGCTTTGTTTAAATGTAATTGACTTTCACTTGATTTAATTACTTTTTTTTTAATTGCATTTGACTTTCAGTTGATTCAAATGCTTGACTTTCATATGATTCAATTAGCATCGTTGAATGGATTTGACAATCATTTGATTCAAAAAGCTTTGTTTGACTTTCACTTGCTTTAAATCGCTATTTTGAATGCATTTGAATTTCATTTGATTGAAAAAGCATTGTTTGAATGTGTTTGATTTTCATTTGATTGAATTAGCTTTGTTTGAATGTGATTGACTTTCATTTGAATCAATTAGCTTTGTTTAATGCATTTGACTTTCATTTAATTCAAAAAGCTTTGTTTGAATGTGTTTGACTTTAATTTGATTCAAATAGCTTTGTTTGAATGTTTTTGACTTTCACTTGATTTAAATACCTTTTTTGAATGCGTTTGACTTTCATTTGATTCAAATAGCATTTCTTGAATGTGTTTGACTTTCATTTGGTTCAAAAAGCTTTGTTTAAATGTGTTTGACTGTCATTTGATTCAATTAGGTTTGCTTAAATGTGGTTAACTTTCAATTGAGTCAATTTGCTTTGTTGAATGGATTTGACAATCATTTGATTCAAAAAGCTTTGTTTGACTTTCACTTGCTTTAAATCGCTATTTTGAATGCATTTGAATTTCATTTGATTGAAAAAGCATTGTTTGAATGTGTTTGATTTTCATTTGATTAAATTAGCTTTGTTTGAATGTGATTGACTTTCATTTGAATCAATTAGCTTTGTTTAATGCATTTGACTTTCATTTAATTCAAAAAGCTTTGTTTGAATGTGTTTGACTTTAATTTGATTCAAATAACATTGTTTGAATGTTTTTGACTTTCACTTGATTTAAATACCTTTTTTGAATGCGTTTGACTTTCATTTGATTCAAATAGCATTTCTTGAATGTGTTTGACTTTCATTTGATTCAAATAGCTTTGTTTGAATGTGTTTGCCTTCCATTGGATTTAATTAGCTTTGTTTGAATGTGGTTGACTTTTAAGTGATTCAATTTGATTTGTTGAATGCATTTGACTTTCATTTGATTCAAAAAGATTTGTTTGAATGTGTTTGACTTTCATATGATTCAATTAGTATCGTTGAATGCATTTGACAATCATTTGATTCAAAAAGCTATGTTAGAATTTGTTTGACTTTCACTTGATTCAATTAGCTTTTTTGAACTCATTTGACTTTCTTTGGATTCAAAAAGCTTTGTTTGAATGTGTTTGAATTTCACTTGATTTAAATTAGCTTTGTTTGAATGTGGTTAACTTTCATTTGATTCAATTAGCTTTGTTTGAATGTGGTTGACTTTCATTTGATTCAATTAGGTTTGTTAGAATGCCATTGACTTTCGTTTGATTCAATTAGGTTTGTTAGAATGCCATTGACTTTCATTTGATTCAATTAGCTTTGTTGAATGCATATGACTTTCATTTGATTCAAAAAGCTTTGTTTGAATGTGTTTGACTTTCATTTGAGTCAATTAGCATCGTTGAACGGATTTGACAATCATTTAATTCAAAAAACTTTGTTTGAATTACCTAGACTTTCACTTGATTCAATTAGCTTTTTTGAATGCATTTAACTTTCATTTGGTTCAAAAAGCTTTGTTTAAATGTGTTTGACTGTCATTTGATTCAATTAGGTTTGCTTGAATGTGGTTAACTTTCAATTGAGTCAATTTGCTTTGTTGAATGGATTTGACAATCATTTGATTCAAAAAGCTTTGTTTGACTTTCACTTGCTTTAAATCGCTATTATGAATGCATTTGAATTTCATTTGATTGAAAAAGCATTGTTTGAATGTGTTTGATTTTCATTTGATTAAATTAGCTTTGTTTGAATGTGATTGACTTTCATTTGAATCAATTAGCTTTGTTTAATGCATTTGACTTTCATTTAATTCAAAAAGCTTTGTTTGAATGTGTTTGACTTTAATTTGATTCAAATAACATTGTTTGAATGTTTTTGACTTTCACTTAATTTAAATACCTTTTTTGAATGCGTTTGACTTTCATTTGATTCAAATAGCATTTCTTGAATGTGTTTGACTTTCATTTGATTCAAATAGCTTTGTTTGAATGTGTTTGCCTTCCATTGGATTTAATTAGCTTTGTTTGAATGTGGTTGACTTTTAATTGATTCAATTTGATCTGTTGAATGCATTTGACTTTCATTTGATTCAAAAAAGATTTGTTTGAATGAGTTTGACTTTCATATGATTCAATTAGTATCGTTGAATGCATTTGACAATCATTTGATTCAAAAAGCTATGTTTGAATTTGTTTGACTTTCACTTGATTCAATTAGCTTTTTTGAACTCATTTGACTTTCTTTGGATTCAAAAAGCTTTGTTTGAATGTTTTTGAATTTCACCTGATTTAAATTAGCTTTGTTTGAATGTGGTTAACTTTCATTTGATTCAATTAGCTTTGTTTGAATGTGGTTGACTTTCATTTGATTCAATTAGGTTTGTTAGAATGCCATTGACTTTCATTTGATTCAATTAGGTTTGTTAGAATGCCATTGACTTTCATTTGATTCAATTAGCTTTGTTGAATGCATATGACTTTCATTTGATTCAAAAAGCTTTGTTTAAATGTCTTTGACTTTCATTTGAGTCAATTAGCATCGTTGAACGGATTTGACAATCATTTAATTCAAAAAACTTTGTTTGAATTACCTAGACTTTCACTTGATTCAATTAGCTTTTTTGAATGCATTTAACTTTCATTTGATTTAAAAAGCTTTGTTTAAATGTAATTGACTTTCACTTGATTTAATTACTTTTTTTTAATTGCATTTGACTTTCAGTTGATTCAAAAAGATTTGTTTGAATGTGCTTGACTTTCATATGATTCAATTAGCATCGTTGAATGGATTTGACAATCATTTGATTCAAAAAGCTTTGTTTGACTTTCACTTGCTTTAAATCGCTATTTTGAATGCATTTGAATTTCATTTGATTGAAAAAGCATTGTTTGAATGTGTTTGATTTTCATTTGTTTAAATTAGCTTTGTTTGAATGTGATTGACTTTCATTTGAATCAATTAGCTTTGTTTAATGCATTTGACTTTCATTTAATTCAAAAAGCTTTGTTTGAATGTGTTTGACTTTAATTTGATTCAAATAACATTGTTTGAATGTTTTTGACTTTCACTTGATTTAAATACCTTTTTTGAATGCGTTTGACTTTCATTTGATTCAAATAGCATTTCTTGAATGTGTTTGACTTTCATTTGGTTCAAAAAGCTTTGTTTAAATGTGTTTGACTGTCATTTGATTCAATTAGGTTTGCTTGAATGTGGTTAACTTTCAATTGAGTCAATTTGCTTTGTTGAATGGATTTGACAATCATTTGATTCAAAAAGCTTTGTTTGACTTTCACTTGCTTTAAATCGCTATTTTGAATGCATTTGAATTTCATTTGATTGAAAAAGCATTGTTTGAATGTGTTTGATTTTCATTTGATTAAATTAGCTTTGTTTGAATGTGATTGACTTTCATTTGAATCAATTAGCTTTGTTTAATGCATTTGACTTTCATTTAATTCAAAAAGCTTTGTTTGAATGTGTTTGACTTTAATTTGATTCAAATAGCTTTGTTTGAATGATTTTGACTTTCACTTGATTTAAATACCTTATTTGAATGCGTTTGACTTTCATTTGATTCAAATAGCATTTCTTGAATGTGTTTGACTTTCATTTGATTCAAATATCTTTGTTTGAATGTGTTTGCCTTCCATTGGATTTAATTAGCTTTGTTTGAATGTGGTTGACTTTTAATTGATTCAATTTGATCTGTTGAATGCATTTGACTTTCATTTGATTCAAAAAGATTTGTTTGAATGAGTTTGACTTTCATATGATTCAATTAGTATCGTTGAATGCATTTGACAATCATTTGATTCAAAAAGCTATGTTTGAATTTGTTTGACTTTCACTTGATTCAATTAGCTTTTTTGAACTCATTTGACTTTCTTTGGATTCAAAAAGCTTTGTTTGAATGTTTTTGAATTTCACCTGATTTAAATTAGCTTTGTTTGAATGTGGTTAACTTTCATTTGATTCAATTAGCTTTGTTTGAATGTGGTTGACTTTCATTTGATTCAATTAGGTTTGTTAGAATGCCATTGACTTTCATTTGATTCAATTAGGTTTGTTAGAATGCCATTGACTTTCATTTGATTCAATTAGCTTTGTTGAATGCATATGACTTTCATTTGATTCAAAAAGCTTTGTTTAAATGTCTTTGACTTTCATTTGAGTCAATTAGCATCGTTGAACGGATTTGACAATCATTTAATTCAAAAAAACTTTGTTTGAATTACCTAGACTTTCACTTGATTCAATTAGCTTTTTTGAATGCATTTAACTTTCATTTGATTTAAAAAGCTTTGTTTAAATGTAATTGACTTTCACTTGATTTAATTACTTTTTTTTAATTGCATTTGACTTTCAGTTGATTCAAAAAGATTTGTTTGAATGTGCTTGACTTTCATATGATTCAATTAGCATCGTTGAATGGATTTGACAATCATTTGATTCAAAAAGCTTTGTTTGACTTTCACTTGCTTTAAATCGCTATTTTGAATGCATTTGAATTTCATTTGATTGAAAAAGCATTGTTTGAATGTGTTTGATTTTCATTTGTTTAAATTAGCTTTGTTTGAATGTGATTGACTTTCATTTGAATCAATTAGCTTTGTTTAATGCATTTGACTTTCATTTAATTCAAAAAGCTTTGTTTGAATGTGTTTGACTTTAATTTGATTCAAATAACATTGTTTGAATGTTTTTGACTTTCACTTGATTTAAATAACTTTTTTGAATGCGTTTGACTTTCATTTGATTCAAATAGCATTTCTTGAATGTGTTTTGACTTTCATTTGGTTCAAAAAGCTTTGTTTAAATGTGTTTGACTGTCATTTGATTCAATTAGGTTTGCTTGAATGTGGTTAACTTTCAATTGAGTCAATTTGCTTTGTTGAATGGATTGGACAATCATTTGATTCAAAAAGCTTTGTTTGACTTTCACTTGCTTTAAATCGCTATTTTGAATGCATTTGAATTTCATTTGATTGAAAAAGCATTGTTTGAATGTGTTTGATTTTTATTTGATTAAATTAGCTTTGTTTGAATGTGATTGACTTTCATTTGAATCAATTAGCTTTGTTTAATGCATTTGACTTTCATTTAGTTCAAAAAAGCTTTGTTTGAATGTGTTTGACTTTAATTTGATTCAAATAACATTGTTTGAATGTTTTTGACTTTCACTTGATTTAAATACCTTTTTTGAATGCGTTTGACTTTCATTTGATTCAAATAGCATTTCTTGAATGTGTTTGACTTTTATTTGGTTCAAAAAGCTTTGTTTAAATGTGTTTAACTGTCATTTGATTTAATTAGGTTTGCTTGAATGTGGTTAACTTTCAATTGAGTCAATTTGCATTGTTGAATGGATTTGACAATCATTTAATTCAAAAAGCTTTGTTTGACTTTCACTTAATTCAAATCGCTATTTTGAATGCATTTGAATTTCATTTGATGTAAAAATCTTTGTTTGAATGTGTTTGATTTTCATTTGATTAAATTAGCTTTGTTTGAATGTGATTTACTTTCATTTGAATCAATTAGCTTTGTTTAATGCATTTGACTTTCATTTAATTCAAAAAGCTTTGTTTGAATGTGTTTGACTTTAATCTGATTCAAATAGCTTTGTTTGAATATTTTTGACTTTCACTTGATTTAAATACCTGTTTTGAATGCGTTTGACTTTCATTTGATTCAAATAGCATTTCTTGAATGTGTTTGACTTTCATTTGGTTCAAATAGCTTTGTTTAAATGTGTTTGACTTTTATTTGATTTAATTAGCTTTGCTTGAATGTGGTTAACTTTCAATTGAGTCAATTTGCTTTGTTGAATGCATTTGACTTTCATTTGATTAAAAAAAGTTTTGTTTCACAGTCATATGATTCAATTAGCCTCGTTGAATGCATTTGACAATCATTTGATTCAAAAAGCTTTGTTTGAATTCTTTGGAGTTTTACTTGATTCAATTAGCTTTTTTGAAAGCATTTGACTTTCATATGATTTAGTTAGCTTTGTTTGAATGTGTTTGATTTTTATTTGATTAAATTAGCTTTGTTTGAATGTGATTGACTTTCATTTGAATCAATTAGCTTTGTTTAATGCATTTGACTTTCATTTAATTCAAAAAGCTTTGTTTGAATGTGTTTGACTTTAATTTGATTCAAATAACATTGTTTGAATGTTTTTGACTTTCACTTGATGTAAATACCTTTTTTGAATGCGTTTGACTTTCATTTGATTCAAATAGCATTTCTTGAATGTGTTTGACTTTCATTTGGTTCAAAAAGCTTTGTTTAAATGTGTTTGACTGTCATTTGATTTAATTAGGTTTGCTTGAATGTGGTTAACTTTCAATTGAGTCAATTTGCATTGTTGAATGGATTTGACAATCATTTAATTCAAAAAGCTTTGTTTGACTTTCACTTAATTCAAATCGCTATTTTGAATGCATTTGAATTTCATTTGATGTAAAAATCTTTGTTTGAATGTGTTTGATTTTCATTTGATTAAATTAGCTTTGTTTGAATGTGATTTACTTTCATTTGAATCAATTAGCTTTGTTTAATGCATTTGACTTTCATTTAATTCAAAAAGCTTTGTTTGAATGTGTTTGACTTTAATCTGATTCAAATAGCTTTGTTTGAATATTTTTGACTTTCACTTGATTTAAATACCTGTTTTGAATGCGTTTGACTTTCATTTGATTCAAATAGCATTTCTTGAATGTGTTTGACTTTCATTTGGTTCAAATAGCTTTGTTTAAATGTGTTTGACTTTTATTTGATTTAATTAGCTTTGCTTGAATGTGGTTAACTTTCAATTGAGTCAATTTGCTTTGTTGAATGCATTTGACTTTCATTTTGATTAAAAAAAAGTTTTGTTTCACAGTCATATGATTCAATTAGCCTCGTTGAATGCATTTGACAATCATTTGATTCAAAAAGCTTTGTTTGAATTCTTTGGAGTTTTACTTGATTCAATTAGCTTTTTTGAAAGCATTTGACTTTCATATGATTTAGTTAGCTTTGTTTGAATGTTTTTGACTTTCATTTGATGCAATTAGCTTTGTCTGAATGTGTTTGACTTTTCGTTTGATTTAATTATCTTTTTTTGAATGCATTTGACTTTCATTTGATTCAGATAACATTGTTTTGAATGTGTTTGACTTTCATTTGATTCAAATAGCTTTGTTTGAATGTGTTTGCCTTCCATTGGATTTAATTAGCTTTGTTTGAATGTGGTTGACTTTTAATTGATTCAATTTGATCTGTTGAATGCATTTGACTTTCATTTGATTCAAAAAGATTTGTTTGAATGAGTTTGACTTTCATATGATTCAATTAGTATCGTTGAATGCATTTGTCATTTGATTCAAAAAGCTATGTTTGAATTTGTTTGACTTTCACTTGATTCAATTAGCTTTTTTGAACTCATTTGACTTTCTTTGGATTCAAAAAGCTTTGTTTGAATGCGTTTGAATTTCACTTGATTTAAATTAGCTTTGTTTGAATGTGGTTATCTTTCATTTGATTCAATTAGCTTTGTTTGAATGTGGTTGACTTTCATTTGATTCAATTAGGTTTGTTAGAATGCCATTGACTTTCGTTTGATTCAATTAGGTTTGTTAGAATTCCATTGACTTTCATTTGATTCAATTAGCTTTGTTTGAATGCATATGACTTTCATTTGATTCAAAAAGATTTGTTTTGAATGTGCTTGACTTTCATATGATTCAATAGCATCGTTGAACGGATTTGACAATCATTTAATTCAAAAAACTTTGTTTGAATTACCTAGACTTTCACTTGATTCAATTAGCTTTTTTTGAACGCATTTAAACTTGCATTTGATTTAAAAAGCTTTGTTTAAATGTAATTGACTTTCTCTTGATTTAATTACTTTTTTTTTAATTGCATTTGACTTTCAGTTGATTCAAAAGGTTTGTTTGAATGTGCTTGACTTTCATATGATTCATTTAGCATCATTAAATAGATTTGACAATCATTTGATTCAAAAAGCTAGTTTGACTTTCACTTGATTCAAATCGCTATTTTGAATGCATTTGAATTTCATTTGATTGAAAAAGCTTTGTTTGAATGTGTTTGATTTTCATTTGATTAAATTAGCTTTGTTTGAATGTGATTGACTTTCATTTGAATCAATTAGCTTTGTTTAATGCATTTGACTTTCATTTAATTCAAAAAGCTTTGTTTGAATGTGTTTGACTTTAATTTGATTCAAATAGCTTTGTTTGAATGTTTTTGACTTTCACTTGATTTAAATACCTTTTTTGAATGCGTTTGACTTTCATTTGATTCAAATAGCATTTCTTGAATGTGTTTGACTTTCATTTGGTTCAAATAGCTTTGTTTAAATGTGTTTGACTTTCATTTGATTCAATTAGCTTTGCTTGAATGTGGTTAACTTTCAATTGAGTCAATTTGCTTTGTTGAATGCATTTGACTTTCATTGATTCAAAAAGTTTTGTTTGACTGTCATATGATTCAATTAGCCTCGTTGAATGCATTTGAAAATCATTTGATTCAAAAAGCTTTGTTTGAATTCTTTGGACTTTTAGTTGATTCAATTAGCTTTTTTGAAAGCATTTGACTTTCATATGATTTAATTAGCTTTGTTTGAATGTTTTTTACTTTCATTTGATGCAATTAGCTTTGTCTGAATGTGTTTGACTTTCGTTTTATTTAATTATCTTTTTTGAATGCATTTGACTTTCATTTGATTCAGATAGCATTGTTTGAATGTGTTTGACTTTCATTTGATTCAAATAGCTTTGTTGAATGTGTTTGCCTTCATTGGATTTAATTAGCTTTGTTTGAATGTGGTTGACTTTTAATTTATTCAATTTGATTGTTGAATGCATTTGACTTTCATTTGATTCAAAAAGATTTTTTGAATGTGTTTGACTTTCATATGATTCAATTAGTATCGTTGAATGCAT